>NC_045981.1:22124950-22424950 GCF_010909765.2 Amblyraja radiata | reverse complement strand
AACTGCCAAGGCACTTAATCAATATACGAAACATAATTTTCATGAACCCTGGTCATGCTCATTGATGCGGAACATTGTTGTTTAAAACAAAAGACTAAGGCCAATAAATAAACGGAAAATTGGAGAATAAGGCCTTCAGATATACAGTAAGCTATTAACATTTGTGCAAGAAACTAGCAATACCCTGACTGAAATATCTTGCAGATGACACTAATATACAAGTAAGCATCAAGTCTTTGGTGCACCCCATTATTCAGTTTTATTCTCCAATAGGCTTGGCTCCTTTCTTCTCTTCTGCAACTTGTACAAACCTTTTGTGTGTCTACACTGCTTCCTTCATAAATGTCTTTGAGTTCTCTTGCTTTTTCAAAATGAGGATCATACTGAGAAAAATATTTGCACAATTTGGGGGAATAATTATGCATCTTCACTTCGAGAAGTGGACACTTGAGTTTCCCAAAAAAGCAAAGAGAATCTCTTTTAATTTTCAGTTGAATGTACCTGGAAAGTAAGATGCAAAGGCAGAACAAGGTTGCGTTGGGATACAGGCAAAGTTTGCAAAGATCTTGCAAATGGATTTAAATGTACAAAATAGTGAAATTATTCACTTTTGCAATAAATATCAAGCATATTATTCTGGTGGTGAAAGATTTCAGAGCTCTGAGAAGCAGAGGGACGTGGGTTTTCCGTGAAGAATTTGCAAAAGGTTAGTATGCACGTACAACGTAAATAGGAAAGCTGGCAGAACGTTACCATTTATCACAGGGGGAATTGAATACCAAAGAAAGGAGGTTATGCATCAGTTCTGTAGCACATTGGTGAAACTACTGTATGTGCTGAGTGTAGTATTGGTCATTCAAACCTAAAGTTTGCTGGCTGTTTTTTTTAATGGGGGGTTTACATTAGAGTAATCCCCCTTTCACTGTATGGATGAGAATAGTAAGATTAAACGAGAACTTACCAGTTTGAAGTTTGATCTTTATTTTATGAGGAGTAACGTTGAGGGATTACGTGAAGACCCCGCCAGTACGCATGCGTGTCAATCTTCAAAGCAGCGGTGTGAAATCACAGACAATAGTAAATGAACTGAACATAGTAAGATTAGAGAAATAGGATACCAGTTGAACTTTATGATCGAGGGTGGGCGTGGAGGGCACGTAATCCCTCAACGTTACTCCTCATAAAATAAAGATCAAACTTCAAACTGGTAAGTTCTCGTTTAATCTTACTATTTTACTTCGGAGTCACGTGAATGACTACGTGAAGATTTTAAAGCTCTGTGATTTCATGCCGTGGAAACGAGTCCAGGCGTCATACACTGCATCAGTAGGCCAATGATGAGTGAACATTAAGAATGCATTCAGACATGACATAGATATAGACATGTTGATGCTATTTTACTTCGGAGTCACGTGAGTGACTACGTGAAGAACCCGCCAGGACGCATGCCTGTCATATCGCTTCACACATTGCGAAACGACAGGCGGGGTGGAGCGTTCCCCCGCAGCGGTAAGTTTAAAACCAAGACCGACAGGTAAGTGAATTACTCTGCGGTCGTTTTGTTTCCCGTGCTGTTTTACAGGGGGAAACTATGGACAAAACAAAGAAGTCCACAAGGGCTGCGTCTAAGCTGGCTGTGGAGGACCGCGGAGTTGCGGGCAGCCAGCAGCGGCTGACGGCACCAGAATCACCGTTAGTGCGATCAGCTGTGCCCGACTTGGCACCTGCGCCAGCCAGATCAACACCACGGCTGGGCGGGAAGGCTAAACGGATGACTGACAGAGCCGTTGACTCTGACGAGTCAGACTGCGAGGAAATGGCGCGGGCGGCCAGCGACCGTGATTGCTGGGACCGAATGGAGCGGCTTATGGAGCAGATGCTCCACCGTGACAGACTCCGGGAGATGGAGGCTAGTCACCATGGGTCATATAATATACCCATGGCAGCACCTTATCCAGGGCTGCACAGTGCATCTCCCTCGGCAGAGGGGAGTACTAGGAGCCAATTCTGGGCTGGCTCTGAAGGGGGGTTTGCTGAAGAGACAACCAGTGTGCAGGGGGTGCAAGAACAAGAAAACCTCCTGGAAATGGTGTCCAAATTTGTACAACCAGAGCAGACTGGACTGCAATTAGAACTAAAATTAGCATCCAGTATTGACTATCTCTCATTTAAACAACTACAGGAACAGGCTGTAATGGACACTACTGCCAAATATTTGGCACCGGTAAATTGTGTATCCCTCAATGTTCTCGTGGTGAACAGTTGCATCTGGAAACACATTGGAGCGGGAGTCAGAAGCCAGGATGTTAAGCTTCAAAAAATCCTAAAATTGTTGACTGCAGGGATCACAGCATTTGCCCGGACAGTGGATGGAAAAGAGATGTCAGAACAACAGCAAGACGCTCTGGCATTATTCTGCAATACGCAGTACGAGATTAATAGTCTCAGGAAGAACGGCATCCGCCCAGCCTTAAACCCTAAGTTTGCAGAGCTGTGCAGACCTGGAGGTACTAAACCACCAATATTACTATTTGGGGGCAACCTGTCAAAACAGGTAAAAGAGCTCGATGAGGAGGCTAAAACCTTGGGGCTCATAAAGGCGGCAACAGGTAGGACCTCCTACACATGACGACAGCACCCCTACGCACCCACCAGCAGAGCAAGACACACAGAAGCTGGTGAAAGCTCAAAGGCCGGGCAAACAGGACAGGTCTTTTTTAGGCCATGGCCCAGACCGGCCTTCGTGGAAGATGCGCAAACCCCACACTCCGGCGCCTCAACCTCTACGGCGACTGCACAGGAAGAAATAAACTTTCCACTGGTAACCATGGAGGTAGGTGGGTCTGGTCCCTTCCAAAAAACAGGAAGTATAGATAATACACAAATTGGTGGTAGATTACACTTTTTTTGGGAGGCATGGAGGGCAATAACTACTGACACTTATATCCTACATAGCATTCAGGGATATACAATTGAATTTGAGCACAAAAACTATCCTCCGGTTCAGCATGTACCGAACCGAACGTTCGTGCTTTCACGACAAGAAAAACTTGAAGCGCATGCTGAACTGAAGAGGCTATATGCTAAAACCCAACACGACTCTCTGGAATTCGTGTCAAATATCTTTACAAAAAACAAAAAAGATGGTGGTTGCCGCATCATTTTAGATTTGACCAAACTGAAAACATTTGTGCAGTATATTCATTTCAAAATGAAAACCTTTGTTACTGCCAAACAATTGATTTCCAAAGGCTACTTCATGGCTTGCATCGATTTAAAAGATGCTTACTATTCGGTGCCTATACGGAAGGATCACAGACGTTATTTAAAATTTAACTGTATAGGGCAGCTTTGGCAGTATAGAGCACTACCTAATGGATTAACATCCGCCCCCAGACTACTTACCAACATTTTGAAACCAGCCCTAGCGTTTCTTCGGAAACAAAAACATATGGTCATGGCTTACCTAGATGACATATTAATTGTGGGGAAAACTTTGGAATTAGCCAAAATAGCTGTAACAGCCACCAAACAATTGTTTGAGAAACTGGGGTTTATCATCCATCCAGTTAAATCTAAGCTGACGCCTTCCACCACTATGGATTACTTGGGGTTCACCATTGACTCAGTTCACATGTCGGTGACTTTACCTAAGGACAAGGCAACAGACTTAACTGAGGCCTGCAACAACCTCATTGACATCAGTGAACCATCTATTCGACTGGTAGCAAGGGAAATTGGCAAAATTGTGGCTGCTTTTCCAGCCACACAGTTTGGACCTTTGTATTACCAAAATTTACAAAGGGCAAAGGTACAAGCACTCAAAATCAATACTGGTCATTTCGATAGGCCAATGAAGCTACCAATCAAAGCAATTACGGAATTACAATGGTGGAGGGAAAACATTCGGCATTGTTCCAGCCCTATCATTGTCAGCAACCCTTCAGTGGTGCTACAAACTGATGCCAGTGCTCATGGTTGGGGTGCTACTAATTCCATCTCTAGTTGTGGAGGTAGATGGGATGCACAAGAGGCATCATTACTTCAGACACATGGCATAAACTACTTGGAAATGGTGGGTGCGTTCTATGGTCTAAAATCATACTGTTCAGAAATGCATCACCTGCATGTTAGACTACAGATTGATAACACCACCGTGGTGGCATATATTAACTATATGGGTGAAATCAAATCAGTATCATGTGATAATCTGGCTAACACAATTTGGCAATGGTGTATTCAGAAAAATATTTGGATATCAGCTAGTTACCTACCAGGTAACCTCAATTAAGTGGCAGACACCAGGTCACGCAAATTCAATGACAACATCGAATGGATGTTGGACCGCAAAGTGTTTGCTGATATTGTAGCACGATATGGAACACCAGATATCGATCTATTTGCATCTCGGCTTAATCACCAGTTGCCAAACTATGTTTCTTGGGAACCAGACCCTGGGGCATCAGCGATGGATGCCTTCTCGCTGCATTGGGGGAAATTGTTTTTCTATGCACTCCCCCCTTTCTGCCTCATCAGTCGGGTATTACGCAAAATACAACAAGACTCGGCGTCTGCTATTTTGGTAGTGCCCGATTGGCTTACTCAACCATGGTTCCCCGTGATTCTCGATATGGTTTTAGACCCATGCATCTCCGTTCCGAAACGACCAGATTTGTTGGTTCATCCCGTAACGGGGGAAAGCCATCCATGCCATAATAGGACAAATTTGTTGATTTGTAGAATCTAAAGAAACCACTACTGGACCTGGGGTTGACGGACCGAACAATGAACATAATCACAGCGGTTCACAGGCAGTCCACCAAGAAACAATATCTGGTCTACATCAGGAAGTGGGAGATATATTGTTCTAGGAACAACATCACTTACTGTACGACGAACATAACTTCTGTTCTGGAATTCCTGGCTAGCCTCCACTATGATGAGGGGCTCAGTTATAGTGCCATAAACTGCGCCAGAAGTGCCCTTTCAGCGTATCTGTGGCAAGGATCAGAGCGTCATTCTGTCGGGACTCACCCCCTGGTAACTAAACTTATGAGGGGAATTTTTAATATTAATCCCCCAAGGACAAGGTATTCCCAAATATGGGATGTGAGTGTAGTCCTAACGTTACTGAGGAATTGGTCACCAGCAACAGCTCTGTCCCTGCAGAGACTAACACATAAAATAGTCATGCTGATGGCATTGGTCTCAGCACAAAGAGTTCAGTCATTACATAAATTAAGGCTGGATAGTATGACCACTTCAACGAGTAAAATAACCTTTTACATCCACAAATTAGTTAAACAGAACAGATCGGGATCGTCAGGCCTCAAAATAGAATTCAGAGCATACCCAATAGATGATCGTCTATGCATTATGAGGCATTTATTATTATACATAGAGAACACTAAACAGCTCAGAGGCAATGAGATAACCATATAACCATATAACCATATAACAATTACAGCACGGAAACAGGCCATCTCGACCCCTCTAGTCCGTGCCGAACACATAATCTCCCCTAGTCCCATATACCTGCGCTCAGACCATAACCCTCCATTCCTTTCCCATCCATATAACTATCCAATTTATTTTTAAATGATAAAAACGAACCTGCCTCCACCACCTTCACTGGAAGCTCATTCCACACAGCTACCACTCTCTGAGTAAAGAAGTTCCCCCTCATGTTACCCCTAAACTTCAGTCCCTTAATTCTCAAGTCATGTCCCCTTGTTTGAATCTTCCCTACTCTCAGTGGGAAAAGCTTTTTGGCATTACTGATCAGCCACAAACAGCCCCATAATAGGGTATCTGTACAAACAATTCCAGATGGCTGAAACAGGTTTTAACGGCTGCTGGGGTGGATACTAACATATTCAAATCTCATTCCACCAGGGCTGCAGCTACATCGGCAGCAATTGAATTGGACGTACCTATGGACCAAATCCTGGGGACAGCAGGATGGTCAAAAGAGAAAACTTTTCAACTATATTACAATAAACCAGTGGTTAAACCTGTGACATTTGCAGAATCAATTTTAAGTTCTGTATCATGATTTACCCCATAAGATAGGGGCTATAATTTTGTTTGTTAATAAATTCATCATGGGTTTTTGAATGTCAGATTCATGTTTGAATACATTAACACAATTCCTCCTTTAGTCAATTAAGGCAGACGTGAGGCATGGACTCGTTTCCACCGCATGAAATCACAGAGCTTTAAAATCTTCACGTAGTCACTCACGTGACTCCGAAGTAAAATAGTAAGATTAAACGAGAACTTACCAGTTTGAAGTTTGATCTTTATTTTATGAGGAGTAACGTTGAGGGATTACGTGCCCTCCGCTCCCACCCTCGATCATAAAGTTCAACTGGTATCCTATTTCTCTAATCTTACTATGTTCAGTTCATTACTGTTATCTGTGATTTCACACCGCTGCTTTGAAGTTTGACACGCATGCGTCCTGGCGGGTTCTTCACGTAATCCCTCAACGTTACTCCTCATAAAATAAAGATCAAACTTCAAACTGGTAAGTTCTCGTTTAATCTTACTATTAATGAATAATAGTGGCAATAGTAACTTCCCTCAACCTGGAGGAAGTATGAATCATACCTAACATAGAGTTGGCAAATACCCCTGATCTGGCTATAGGTTTATTCTGAATATTTGGACAGATCAATAGTTTGGCCATCCTGCAACCGCTAGGATGTGGTCCATCCCTGCTGCTGAGGTATAGCGGTCCTGGTGTAATGAGACTCAATGTCAATGTACACTCCTGTATATGCCAGACCCATATAACCATCTGGAGAAGGTTCGTAGTGATTCCTTCTAACAAGATTTTATGTAACTAACAATATTGCTGTCAGAGTCTATAAGGCTCTTGGGAACCTTGACATACTGGTGTAGATGCGTGATCACACACAACCCAAGGTCCATGGGATATGCAACATCTAGTTTGGTCTTGTGTCCCTGTCTAATCTGCTTGACTAATCATAAACAAAACATGTTATTATAGCCCACAGATATGATCATCCTTTCCAGTGTAGCAATGACTGGACCCGTAGCGCTGTAGTCAGCGCCATGGCATAATTACTAGTATGTGAGTATGACCATGGACAGGGATGTTGCTGGTGCCCATCGGTGAAGTGACGTAGTACAATGTTAACAACCCATATGTCTGCGTCCCTAGGCCTGGGAGGTTTTAAGTTGACGATACCTTCATATTCTAGATGTCAGAGGGTGAGACCGGACAGAGTGGTTTATGTTCTCAGCAGCCAAATGATGAGGAGGTACTTCAGGCACAGTAATGGAATATTAACTTAATGTTATAATCCCATAAAACTGAATTTTAATGTCAGTCATCCGTGCCGAGTTAAACGTAAGGAAGCATAAACAATGCTTCCCATCTCCTATGCAGATTGCTGCTATTTGGTGCTATCCCTGCAATCTGTAGTGAGCACTCCTAATTGAATTGATTGAATTGAATACCTTTATTGTCATTCAGACCTTACGGTCTGAATGAAATTTCGTGCCTGCAGTCATACATACAATCATACAATAATAAACAACAATAAACACAAATTAACACCACCACAGTGTATCCTCCAAGCACCTCCTCACTGTGGTGGAGGCAAAAATCTTAGGGTTACTGTCTCTTCCCTCCTCTTCTCCCTCTGCGCTGAGGCGATTCCCCACCGGGCGATGGCACAACAGTCCCGCGGCTCACCGAACCCCGCAAATGGGCCGGTTCAAACACCGCGGCCCGGGGGTGGTCGAAGCTGCCGCCCTCCAGTCCAGCACACGCAGCCGCTGGCCCGCGGCTGAACCCCGGACTCAGGTCACCGCCTCAGAACGCCGTCCCAGCCACCGGAGCACCGTTCCAGCCCCGAGCCGGATCGCCCTCACGTGAGTACCGTTCTCCCTCGGGCTGGGCCACTCCGACGGGAGTGCCGTTCCACCCTCGGGCTGGGCCACTCCGACGGGAGTGCCATTCTCCCTCGGGCTGGGCCACTCCGACGGGAGTGCCGTTCCACCCTCGGGCTGGGCCACTCCGACGGGAGTGCCGTTCTCCCTCGGGCTGGGCCACTCCGACGGGAGTGCCGTTCCACCCTCGGGCTGGGCCACTCCGACGGGAGTGCCGTTCCACCCTCGGGCTGGGCCACTCCGACGGGCCACAGCCCCTCACGGGAAAGTCTCTCAGCCCCTCGCCAGGCCGCTCTCACGAGAGCGCAGTTCCAGCCCCGGGCTGGGCCACCCTCACGGGAGCTCAAGGCGAGTCCTGTCAGCTGCCTCCAGAGTCCCGAGGTCGCCAGCTCCGCCATTAGGCCTCAGTGTAGACGGAGGCAGAGAAGGGGGATACGACAAAAAGGTCATATTCCCCCGAAGGGAGAGACAGCAAGCCCCGTTTCACCCCCCCCCCCCACATAAACACGACCTAAAAAACAAAAACGTAACTAGACAAAACGAAAAAAATACAACACAAAAAAGTAAAAGACAAACGGACTGCAGGCGAGCCGCAGCCGTTCCCGGCGCCGCCACTTCCGGAAATGCTTATGGTTTGACAACCCGAACCGCAGGAACGATCTCTCAGAGTCTGTAAGTCTATGAATTGATTATATCATGCAGAGGATGGTTTCAACATCACAACTGAACCAGCATCTTTTTTATCCGGAAATAACTATGTAAGGTTTATGCTCATTCTTCGCCTCACCGGAAGCCATAGGTATATAACCCAGGCAGGCACTATGAAAACCCGGAAGCGGGAATCTTGCTGAATTTTGCAAGACCCGTCTATTGAGGCCAAATGGAGGAAGACATAAAAGAACATTCCTCCCTAGTGTAGAGAGAATGCACCCTTCGCCACTATATGCCTCGTTCACTGTTGATTGAGCCTGGATGCAAGCATCTCAATAGTTAGTGTTCCATCGATCCACAATGTCATTAAATACTTTGTGATCACACATTCATTCTGTGTTGTCATTGATTTTGCATAATAATACACCAGTGCTAAATGCGGTTTGGTAAAATTATCACCGGATACTTTGATTTGATTGTACCTTTGTGATTAACATATACCACCACCAAGTGTATCACCTTGGACTTGTGCATGCAGTTTATGCATATCCACACATCCTTTAATGCACAGAATTGTATTGTATTGTATTGTATTGTATTCACATTTATTGTCATTGTCTCAATTAGAGACAACGAAATGAATTTTCCTTACAGGCAGCATCATAAAAATAAATAAATAATAAATAATAAAACATATTAAAAATAAAATTGAATTAAAAAAAGAAAAGCACAAACGCAGAAAGTCCATGACACAACATAACACAGTGGCACCAAGGTGAGGAAGGCACCATAGTCCAGCCAGCCTCCCCTCAGATCTTCCTACATGTTCATCCGTGGTCTGGGCCTTCCGAGCACCCGCAGTCGTCGCACCGGCCGGCCCGATGTTCAGGCCCTCACGCCGGGCTGGTGGAACGCCGACGCCGATCCCCGACGGTGAACATACTCCTCCTCAGCAGCCTGGACCTCCTGATCAGCCGCCTCCCGCAGCCGGAGTCCGCTGCTCCCGAGTCCGCAGCTCCCGAGTCCGCAGCGGCCGAGCCGGGCGGAGTCGCAGGACCCCGCGTTGTTGATCAGCGCCGCCCGCGTTGGGAGCTCCGCAAACCGCAGCTCCATGATGTCGGTGCAGCAGGTCCAGCACTCCGGGCTCCAGACGGCGATCCCCGGTAAGGCATCGCCAGCCCCGCGATGTTTCAGCGCTGTCCCGCCGCTGCTGGAGCTCTGGTCGATCCCGGCAGGAAAGGCCGCGCCAATCCAGTAGGTAGGCCGCTGGGGGGGGTGAGGACGCGACTCGAATAATAGTCGCGTCCTCTCCAGGAAGCGACCGAAGGATGGTATCCCCCTTACCGTGCCCTCTTCCCCCACATAAAGACATTTAAAAAAACATAAAAAACACACTTTAACATAACTAAAAAAACAAAAAAACAAAAAGATACCGGGCTGAAGGTGGAGGCTGCTGGCACCAGCGCCACCAGTAGTACAATACAGCATCTGGTGTCCATTGGCAGTTGATACCATGACTGAACACTTGATAACTCATGCTAATCCCATCTGCCCACGTAACTAGAGATGGTATTAATAAATTACCCATCTTTGGGCAATAGCATCAGTTTGGAAATGACTGAAGATTTACGGATAAGAGGTTTTAGTGGAGCAAAGCTGTCCATCATTGTGACTTTGATAGTTTCAGCTAAAAATAGCAGAGGTCTAATTTTTTGTCTTAGAGCTGATCCCAGACAAATAAATGGATGATTGTATCCCAATAATCAATAGTTTCAGTTGGTATCAACTTAATTTAAATTTAACTGGACGGGTGAGAACCTATTTCTCAAATATAGCTATGTTGCTGATAAGGCTAATTTAGTAAAATACAGTATGTTCAATATCATCCAGATTTGCCATGCCACTTATTTGTTAGCTCTGTGCAGTTGAAGCACTGATAGTAGTGATTTGGTAAATAATTTGGAAACTGGAGTTAGCCCATTGTAACGCCACTGAGTGAATCGTTGCCTCATCCAGTTAAATTTCAAATATCTTCAACCCTGTGAGCGGAAATGATCACATGGAAGTTATTCAGAAAAGTCTATACTGCACATGCGGGTTGAGGCTGTTGACAATGATCAGTCCACATCCCATATTGTGAGCCTGCCTTGAAAGGCAACTTCAACCATACCCGTGTGCAGTATAAACTAATCTTATGTTATCCCAAACCAGTGTAAATATTCAAACCAGTTTAATATTACCAACTTGTATCCGTGGCAGGAGACATCATCGATGTGGTTCCATACCTTTATCCGAATGGGAGGACTTATGCAACCCGACCCAGGAGCTGCCTCAAACATGTGTACATGATTTTGCACCTGCTCCTGGGAGATAGAGGAGCTCGAGTACGGGGTTGGTGCATCTTCCAGGAAGGCCGTTCTGGGCTGTGGCCTAAAAAGACCTTTGTCCTGGTTGTACGGCCTTCAAGCTTTCACCAGCTTCAGTTCATCGTGGTTTGCTGGTGGGTGCGTAGGGGTGCTGCCGTCGAAGATGTGAGGTCTTGCGTGATGAAGTGGCCTTCCTGAACCCGACGGCCACACGTCGAGCTCCTGCTGCTGGTAGTGTTGTTCCTGCACCCCTTGCACACTTGTTGTATCTTCAGTCAAACCCCTGTCCAGAGTCAGCCCAGAAGTGACTCCTTATGCTCCCCTCTGTCAAGGGAGATGCATTGTGCAGCCCTCAATAAGGTGCTGCCATGGGCGTCCTGGGACCCCATGGTGACTAGACTCCATATACCGGAGCATGTCACATTGGAGCTGCTGCTCCATCAACCGCTCCATGCGGGATATGCGATCACAGTGCTCCCGCCGGCGGTGAGTCTTCACAGCCTGACTCGTCCGAGTCTTCGGCTTGTCCGACTACTGCTTGGCCTTCCCACCAGTCTGTTGTCGATTCCGACTGTGCAGGTGCCAGGTCGGAGACTGCTGATCAATAGCGATCCAGGTGCAGTCTACCGCTGCTGACTGCCCTGACTGCCCGCAATTCCGCGGTCCTCCGCAGTCAGTCTGGATGCGGTCCATTCCTGTAACATATTCTCACAAAATAGCACAAAACGACCTTCGAGTAAGGAATTTACCTGCATGTCCTTTTTAAAACTTTCTGCTGCGAGGCAACACTCCTCCCGAGCCTGGTCTCCTGGTCGTAGTTTGTTACAGCTGGGGTTCCCTCTGTGGTCCTTGTAGAAAGGCTTCCATTGCGGGTTATTTCTCCCCCAAGCTTTTTCTCCGTGGTCCCTTATAGCAGGGCTTCTCCGTGATGTTCTCCAGTCAGGGCTTCCCCCCCCCTCCCTCCCCACCGATCTAGGTATCCCCGCAGTAACTGCAGCCGGGATATCCCCGCGGTCCCTATAAAAGGGATAGCCGCGATCTACAAAGTCGGGGGGGGGGGGGGTATCCTGCTTCGGGGGGGGGGTGTATATGAAGCTGCTGGTTTTACTGCCAGCGGCTCAGTAGGCGACTTCCGCTCCTCGCATCCCGCAGTCTACGGAGCGGGTTCTCCAGGTGCCTCCAGCACCAATATGAAGGCGAAGGCGAATCCACCGCCGCCCGCTCCTCGTGTTCCGCGGTCTCCGGAGCGGTTGTCCAGGTGCCCCCGGCACCAATATGAAGCCGCTGGTTTTACTGCCAGCGGCTCGAAGGCGAATCCACCGCCGTCCGCTCCCCGTATTCCACGGTCTCCCGAGCGGGTTCTCCACCAATATGAAGCCGCTGGTTCTACCGCCAGCGGCTCAAAGGTGAATTCACCGTCGCTCGCTACCCGCATTTCGCGGTCCTCCGCGTGCCTAGGTCCGTGGGCGGGATTCCCCGTGACCGAGGTTCCCTGAAGTTCGTGACTGGGGTCTCCCCTCCGTCCCGACTTCGCCCCAGACTTTTAGCAGGACCTCTAAGTAGAGGTTCCTGCAAGAAGATTTAAGCCTGAAAAGTTTTTTAAAAACTTACCTCAGGTCTGTTGCTGGCAGGTGAATCACGTCCACCCTGCCAGTCGTAACGCAATGCGATAGATGATATGACACGCATGCGTACTGGCGGGGTCTTCACGTAGTCACTCACGTGACTCCGAAGTAAAATAGGAACTCAATGTCTGTATAAATTATGTTCATTCTTATCCATTTCTTATTCCCACAAGTGCTTATTCTCTAAATGGTTGGCTTCTTACGGGCGTGTATTTCCAAGGCTGTTCTACGCCCATAACCACAAAGTCTTTCTTCAAGTGTTAGCCTACAAATTGTTAGCAGAGTACTTCACCAGTAAAATCTATCCACAAAGATCACCTGCTGTCATGGATGCAGGGACAGCCAGGGTACCTGTAAAGCAGCCAGTGTGAATACCCATTGTGCATCTCTCCTTCCAAACCCAAGGTTCTGAAGTCAGCTTTATTGTTCCTGCATAAATTGCCTGACACACTGAGATCATCCAATTGTGAAGATACGGCTCTGATGGTCAGGCTTCGTGCTGCAAATGTCTGATAATACAATGCCTCCCTTTCAGCATTGAACACTGGTAAGTGACACAGTGGTGGGCAGAGAAAGAGACTAAGTTTTACTTGGAAGTATTTGGAAACAAAGCAGCAAGAATGTCCTTAAGCTGGACAATGTTCTCAAGGTGAAAACACCTGGTAAGAAATCATCCGATGAAGGCTCTTCCTTCAATGAAATCTGTCACATTGCTGATGCTCGCTGAAAGCATGGACTCGCAACTTTATTTCATGTTGAGATTTATTAAGTACTTCAAAGATATACAACAAAAAAAAACTAATAAAAGCTGTCGCTGAGTTCCACATTTGTGTCCATGCCTCTTAACATTTCAGAGGCACTTTTGCACTTGTTGTGTTTCATTGATCATGGTTTTTGTCGACCATGGTTCTCAAAGTGTCCCAATGACTTTACTCCGTTATCCTAAGTGGTCAGAATCTTGTCACACTACATGGTTTATTTTATCGAAAAATTATTGATTCAGTCATTCTTTCATCTGTGCATTACCTCTTAAAGTTTCTGTATGTAGATCCTCCCAGACTGTCCACGTATTCTGTCTTGAGAGTCTCAAGATGTACGCTGTCACACTTCATTCTATTTTCTAGGAATATGTGATTCCCCACGGTCCGTTCTGACTTCTATTTCCCATGGAGTGCCCATAATATTATGCAAATTTCAATGAAGTTGTTCACAGAATCACATGTTAGTCCTTTTAGCTATGCCTTCCATCATAGCCAACAACTAAAATATTATGGTGGCACAAGGAGCTACAGATGCCGAAATCTTGCACAGTCTTACGTAGTCTGAAGAAGGATCCCAACCTAAAACACCACCTATCCATGTCCCCCAAAATCCCGCCCGACCTACTGGGGAGAAGGCAGGAATGGGGTACTGATTGGGGATGATCAGCCATGATCACATTGAATGGCGGTGCTGGCTCAAAGGGCCGAACGGCCTACTCCTGCACCTATTGTCTATTGACTATTGTCTATTGTCTATTGTCACTCCAATACGTTATGTTCTAGTTAAAGTACTACATTTAATTAATTTGCCCAGGGTGAAAATTATTAAATGATCAGTAAATTGTCTTACTTTAACTGTACTAAAATCTTACCTCAGACCCACAGGTTGGCTGCTCACGAGGTCTGTTTGTGATGGCCATGAATATCCGATAATAAAATCTTAGAGAATATCTATTATAGAGCAGTGAATGCTTGCACGTGATGTTGTGGTGGCCAACAAAGAGATAGTTATACTCAAAAGCATTCTGAAACAAAGGTGTCTTGAAGTTAGTCAATGTGCTCTCGGTAAAAACACCTGGTAGATCATCTATGTTTGACAAAGAACTGCAGATGGTGGAAAAATCGAAGGTAAAATTAAATTAAATTTCTTTATTTATATAGCACATTTTTAGTCAATTTGCATTGACCCCAAAGTGCTTCACATAATTACATTCACACACACAGGCAAAGGTGGGTGAAGTGTCTTGCCCAAGGACACACACAGGCAAAGGTGGGTGAAGTGTCTTGCCCAAGGACACAACGACAGTATGCACTCCAAGCGGGATTCGAACCAGCTACCTTCCGGTTGCCAGCCGAACACTTAGCCCATTGTGCCATCTGTCGGTAGACCAAAATGCTGGAGAAACTCAGCGGGTGAGGCAGCATCTATGGAGCAAAGGAATAGGTGACGTTTCAGGTCGAGACCCTTCTTCAGACTGATGTGCAGGTGGGGGGGCAGGAAGAAGAAAGGAGGAGGTGGAGACAGTGGGCTGTGGGAGAGCTGGGAAGGGGAGGGGAAGGAGGGAGAAAGCAAGGACTAACTGAAATTGGAGACGTCAATGTTCATACCGCTGGGGTGTAAACGACCCGAGTGAAATATGAGGTGCTGCTCCTCCAACTTGCAGTGGGACTCACTCTGGCCATGGAGGAGGCCCAGGACAGAAAGGTCAGATTCGGAATAGGAGAGGAAGTTGAAGTGCTGGGCCACCGGGAGATCAGGTTGGTTAGGCGAACCGAGCGGAGGTGTTGGGCGAAGCGATCGCCAAGCCTACGCTTGGTCTCACCGATGTAGAGCAGCTGGCACCTAGAGCAGCTGATGCAATAGATGAGGTTGGAGGAGGTGCAGGTGAACCTCTGCCTCACCTGGAAAGACTGCTTGGGTCCTTGAATGGTCATGGAGGGAGGTAAAGCGACAAGTGTAGCATTTCCTGCAGTTGCAAGGGAAAGTTCCAGGGGAGGGGGTGGTTTGGGTGGGAAGGGATGAATTGACCAGGGAGTTACGGAGGGAGCGGTCTCTGTGGAAAGCCGAAAGGGGAGGAGATGGGAAGATGTGGCCAGTGTGGGATCCCGTTGGAGGTTGCGAAAATGTCGGAGGATTATCTGTTGTGATCTGGTAGATCATCTATGATGGGTCTTTGTATTGTGAGGCTTGTTACAATAGTGCTCATTGTGAATGGTAGCTGAAGAGGATTTACCTGAAGGTCCCCAACCTGCGACCAAGAAATATTGGAAAAATCTCCATTAATAGATTCCCAACTTCTCATATGTTCAGTGGAAATCCTCCTTCTTCTGTTCAATCCTCAGGAATCCACCCCCATCTATAAAAAGTCTCCCTGGCCACCAAGGAATTGTAGAAAGGAAATGGTATTCCATTTGACTTCTCTGAAGTTGAAGAATTGTGTGTTAACTCAGCACAGACTGGGAATAACACCTGGAATGCATGGCTGAGTTAGTCAGCTCTAACCGGTTGTACAGTTGGGGCAAATCTTAATGATTTTTCCATCAGTGTTGACTTAAAAAACAATCAGTAGTATTCCCAGTTAAAAAAAAAAAAGTTGGCAAGCGATTTCTAAGACTATTATGAAAACATTGGCAAGGAATTTCATACATTTTTAGTGTGAGCGAAGATGTAGACCACACTGGTTCTTGGAGGATTTCCATTCGAACCACATGGGGATGTGGGAATGTTATAATGGGGATTTTTGCAATGTTTCTTGGACACAGAGCCATGCAGTCTAATGGCTGTTTTATGATATTAAATGCATATATATGCATGTGTCAAGAAAAAAAACCATACAAAATATATCTCTCCAGTAGAGGGAGTTTAGTTTTGGATGAAATCTCTATCCTGCATTTGGTAAACACTCGATTAAGTGATGGATCAACAGTCAAGGTAAGGCTCCTGAAAGAGTGAAGATAGACACAACATGCTGGAGTAACTCAGCGGGACAAGCAGCATCTCTGGAAGGAAGGAAACGGTGACATTTTGGGTTGAGACACTTTTTCTGAAAGAGCGGCCCAGCCAGTCACAAGCCCTGGACTGCACATTTAAAAAAAAATCTGATTTCTTCAATTTGATTTGAACCCAGTGCCCTGTCAAACAGGCTGAGTGAGAAGAGGAGCCATTCATAATGTCATCAAAACCTTCAGAAAGCACCTGAAACGTGATCTTGTGAATTACAGACTAAGTAGTGTAACATTTTCACAAGGAACATTACAAGGAAATAGCCCTGAGAAATGTAACTAAACCTAAAGGCAATAAATCTTAAAAAGGAGCAAGATAGGTTCAGAATGTAAAGTCGACTTATTGAAACATTAAATTCTGAGGGATATTGAGAAGGTGAACACTGAGAAATCATGTAGTAATGTGAACGATTATGGCAACGAGAAACAAGAAAAAGAGGAGGTAATTTGGCTCCTTGTGCCTGCTCTCTCCGACAGACCCACTGTTGGCCTCAACAATATACGTCACCTTTACATGTTCTCCAGAGATGCCCCCTGACCTTCTGAGTTACTCGAGCTTTCTGTGTCCTTTTGAGTAAACCAGCATCTGCAGTTCCCTGTTTCTAATAAATTCCATCCTTCTCCTCATCCCCATTGTAGTTTAAATATCTATCAAACTCTGCCTTTAATATATTCAATGATTATGCCTTCACAACTCTCTGGGGTAGAGAATTGCGAAGATTCTTGAAGTTCATCCCAAGAATCAACCTAGTGTACCATCTCGCAAGCAGATCCTTCCTAAAATATGGGAGATCAAAGCCATGCATGTTCCTTGCGAGGTGCAGTAACTATCACCAGCCCTCCTGTTAGTCCATCTATCTACCTCCTGTTAGTCCATCTATCTACCTCCTGTTAGTCCATCTATCTACCTCCTGTTAGTCCATCTATCTACCACCTGTTAGTCCATCTATCTACCTCCTGTTAGTCCATCTATCTACCTCCTGTTAGTCCATCTATCTTTGTATCAACAGTAAAGTTGGCTGTAACACATACAATCCCTTCACACAGCCACTATATATAACAAATATATAGATATAGATAACAAATCTACTCCCCATCACTGATCCCTAACTTAATCAGTTACTGATGGCCAAATTGATAATAACCTGATTCTCCATCTTCTGATAGTTACCAATGTATTGTGTGTCAATACATTATCTCAAATCTCCACAACTCTTTCATAGTTGGAAGAAGGGTTTCGATCCAAAACGCCACCAATTCCTTGGCTCCAGAGATGCTGCCTGTCCCGCTGAGTTACTCAAGCATTTTGTGTCTACCACATTATTGAATACAATGTTGATATCTGGAAATACTCCTTTTGCACTTAAAGGTTGTAATTCTACCATTTCTGGTTTCTCTGACTCAAATTAAAATCATCTTACTTCCCTTTCTCAATACGATCAACTTTACAATCAATATGTTTTTCTTCTGCATAATAGCCAGTTGATTTCCTGTGCTGAAGGCTCATTGCCTCATCCAAGTGTCAATGCTCAGGTGAAGGATTTGTCAGTGCATTAGGGTCTTTCCTTGTCTCCACACCCATGTTCCCATACTCATCAATTAAAAGACCAATGGTATTTTTCCCAATGATTCCGTGTCTGTGTGGTTTTGGCTGCAATGGGACAAGGCTGCCATGGAGGGGCTGCAAATGGGTGTGAAGAGTCAGGAAAGTAGAGGGAATCTTGCCCCCGAGCATCCAGGGGAAAGCCACATAATCATACGGGGAGCGCACCTAGTGAACCTGAGGCTGTATTCAAATCCTGGTCCCTGGAGCTCTGAGAGAGCAGCATTATCTCCTGCTCTGCCATATCAACCTTCACTTCACCATGTTTCAGCACAAGGTTTAGTCAATTACAGTAAACCCCCGCAATAATGAACCACAGAGGAGGGGGCTGGTGTCCATTCTTGCCGATTGTCCACTATAACTGAGTGAGGAGGGTGAAGATTAACCCAAGGCTGGGAGGGAAGAAACCTGGCGTTGGTGGGGTGGGGGGTGGGGGGGTTAAACAATGAAGAATTCACAGGCCGGGGAGCAGCAGAGTCCTTGGCCCCACACACAGTGCGCCAGGGACGGGCCCGGTACTAACGCTGCCTTCACATGACGCCAGCTCTTTGGGAAACTGGCGGAAGTAGGGGAGTGGTGCAACGGGAGTCTTGTTCCGCTATATGTAAAATCTGCTATGTAGATCTGTTTTTGTGAGAGTTCACTGTATATGAAGACTCTAACAACAAGACCAGCTGCATTAAGAAATAATTAACCAAAGTGTTTCATGGTGGTAGTGGAGGAGGGGTTGGGATGGTGGCAGCATTAGGTAAAGGAAGGTCATGTTTAGCTGCACAGGAACATGGATTTAAATTGCAAACATTGGCAACTAATTAGCATTGCCCACTGATTAACAGCATAATCTCTGTGTGTTGTTTCTAACCATTAGGAGTGAGCAAGCTTCCTCATCAAGGTGACAATGTCAAACCCAGCTCAGAAGCCTGAAGTGAATGGTCGGTGTCTATGCGGTGCCTAATAAGTGACTGCTTCTGAGATCTATTTGCGTGTTAAAGTCGTATCAGAGCAGAAAGCCCTGCGTGTGGTGGCTGGGTAAACAATGAAAACGCTGTCAGGTTGAATTGCAGTGATTAGATACGGTTGAAAGGAGGGCGATGCTGAACATTGTGAGTATTATATCAGTGAGTTGTGAGGTCAGCTCAAAAAGAACTCCTGTTAGAGATTGAAATAAATCAAGGCTTACACCAGTCAAGTCTGTAAAACCGTGAACAGATTTGATAAAGGTGGATGTTGATAGACAGTCCTTGCTGAAGGAGGAGAGGGTGAAGGAACTGGGTTTGTTGTGGAGGGCTGTTAAGAGTGAGATACTATCTGCTAAATAATGGGGTAGAGTTTATTTGTATTCACTATGGTTGCAGAAAATTACAGTCTAGTGCAAATGAAATCAGTAAACACAAACCTTTCCCACCTTTCCTCTGTCAGATGGATGAAGGAATATTCCAATGCATTCTGTAAGGTATGTGCGATTCTCAGTTTCGCATTTTCCTCAGCACTCTTCCCAGACCTGGAGGTTAAAGACAAATTCTGCCCTCATTTGTCAACACACGCAGCTATATCTGCACAATGATCTTCTGAGATGCTGCCTGACCCATTGAGTTACTCCAGCATTTTGTGTCTAAAATGATCTTCTCGTCAGCTTCACCCATTTATCCTTGAGGAAGGATAACCTACAGCTCATTGAAATCCAAGTGTATCTTTCACCAAACCATTATTATCAGTTAATTTCCATTTGGATAATGTCCTGAAACATGTTCCAGTTATAGGACAATAATGCAGTTTAGTGGAGCTTGGTGTTGTTGGGTAACATGTGGACAATGAACGGAAGACAGGGAAGAGAAGACTTTTAGGTGACAGGAATAGAAACTAAAAGCATTGTAGGTGAATCTCTGATAGATTCTAGATAGATAAGAATGAAACCAGGCGGCACAAGAGAATGCAAATGCTGGCATCTGGAGCAAAAAACAAACTATTTGAGAAATTCAGCAGGTCAGGCAGCGTCCGTGGAGGCAGAAGGATGGTTGACGCTTCAGGTCGAGACCCTGCATCTGTATTAAGAATGGAGACAGGAGACAGCCATTATAAAAAGGTGAGGGGGAGGGGTGGGACAGGAGATGGCAGCCATCAGGTGGAACCAGGTGAGGAAGGTCATGAAGAGCAGTTGGAACCAGGTGGGTAAAACGACAGTAGTAGTAGAGACAGAGGCTGGAAGAAGCTGTGTAGACAATGAAGGGATGCCGATTGCGGAAATAGATAAATAAGAAAGGTGATGGGTGGCACCAGAAAAGGGAGGGATGATGGGCAGATGGAAGCAGGTAATAGAGGGCTGGGAGGGACTGGAAGTAAGGGGTAGGGTGGGAGAACCTGAGTAGTTTAGAAGGAGAGAGAAAAGAACATAGAGCACACTTAACCACACTTCCCACTTCTCAGCTGGTAATCGAGCCAATTGTGGTTGCAGCATTCAAAGAGATGTGATAGCAGTCAAAGGAACTCAAAGACGATGCTACTGGCTCCCTTAATAGGTGGTCACATAAATCTATAGGACTCAAGTCCCACTTTGAAGATGTACTTGTTTCTTTCTGCTTTCCTTAAGACAATCTTCTGGCTTGACATGCCCTCACTTTAATAATGAATGATGTCCTGGTTCAATAGATTTCCTATTTCCCATCCTTTTCGACACCAAGAATGAGGCAGTCATGGGCACAATATTAGCATGTATTATTTACTTGCGACTGGCAGAGAAGACCCAGTTATCAGAGTGACTCTTGCTCAGCACAGCAAGTGGGTATGTGTAGTCCCATGTGTCTTACCAACCATGACCACCTACCAACTCCCCACACACTCATTATCCATCACACCTGCTCCACCCTCCCACCAATAAACCACAGCACGTCAATGCCTTCTTAGAATGTGAGATGAAGGCTCCGCTCCTTCAACGTCTGCAGTAAGATGCTGCAGATGTTCCACCAATCAGCGGTAGCCAGTGTCATCTTCATCGCTGTCATGTGCTGGGGCAGCAGGGCGAAGGCCACGTCCGGCAACAGCATTAACAAGTTCATTAGGAAGGCTGGCTCCGGCCTGGGGGTGGAGTTGGATTCATGGGTGGTGGTCGTCTAGGGGAGGATGCTCCTCAAACTGCAGAGCATCTTGGACCCCCTCCATGACACACAGGTCAACCTGAGGACTACCTTCAGCGACAGACTGGTTCCACCAAGATGCAGGACTATCAAATTGTACAACTCCTCCCCCTTCTGTCGTGGGGTAGACTAAGACTGAGACTGACTGTCCTCCCTCCTCCCCCCCACCCCCAATCTTTGCACATCCCCAATCCTTTCCACTCGCACTTTAATTTCATGTTTCATGTATTCTGTGCTTTATGACTGTTGGCAGATCAATTTCCCTCCTGGGATAAATAAAGTTCTATCGTATCATATTGAATACATTGTAAATTTGTACAGATTATGTTAAACTTTTAGCAAATGAAAGTCAGACATAATTCTAAACTAGGATAATCATATTTTCAGAAAGAATCTGGGTGCGTGTACTGTATGGTATCCAGGGAGTAAAATGTAGGTTGCACAGTGTGACAAAGTAGTATTTGCCATCATATACAGTTTAACACAAATGCAAAACAAACATGTGCCTGATTAATGGAGGTGCCTGCCATGCAAATAAGGCAAAAACAAAGGCTATTCACAAAGGTCATGGTGGCACTTGAGGTCAACATTATTGAAGAGTGAGTGGTGGGGAGTGCCTGTGTGTGACGGTTCTTGGGTGTATGATTTGTGGAGTCTGGAGATATTGGTTGTGTGTGTCAGCTTCTCTTTTCCGATCACCTGTACTCTTCCAACATCAATCTCCTGCCGAACAATGTTAGAAACATAGAAAATAGGTGCAGAAGTGGGCCATTCGGCCCTTCGAGCCAGCACCATTCAATATGATCATGGCAGTTCATCCAAAATCAGTACCTCGTTCTTGCTTTCACCCCATATCCCTTGATTTTGTTAGTCCTCAGAGCTTTATCTAACTAATCTAATATTAACAAAGCCAGCTGAACACAGGGAGACAAAATATACCAGGTTGCAGGGCACAGGCTTCAGCTGCATGGACATCCAGTCATGGTGCTCTGGTGGGAGGTTGCAGGCACAATTATTAGGTTCTCCAGCTACAGGCATGAACAAAGGACAGCATTGATCTGCTCAGTGATCGGAGAGGAGTGTGGACGAGAGTCTCTTCCAGTGCATTGTTACTATGGGAACACAATGTCTCACCTTGGGACTGGCGATGATATGGTCAAACTGCACTCACCCATTGTTAATTCACTCAAGGCCAAAAAGAAATGGGCGAGTAAATTGGTGGTGTGTTGATAACAAACTTTCAAAGGTCACTCGATGAGTGGTAGAACAAGACAACTGGACAATAAATATTCCAAAGAAGGAAGGAAGAAGGGATATAAAATAAGCAACCGCAGACTTGTGAATACAAACTCAGTGGTGAGGAGGCCGGCAGCTTATCCAGGACTGTGGAAGTGAACACTGGGAAACGTTTGTCCCTAGAGGAGGAAGTCATCATGATTTTGTAGAAATTAGGAAGGACTTTGTGCCCGTTCTTTTTGCTTAAAGGATACTGAAAGATCTGTAACATTTTTACTGGACTGATATTTTCTGTGGGAAATATAGAAGTGAGAGTATTGCGGAAGTTAAGACTCTTGTGTTCAGTTTTGGGCACCATGTTACAAAAAAGATGTTGGAAAGGGTACAGAGAATGTTTACGAGGATGTTGCCAGGACTCAAGTGTCTAAGCTATAGGGAGAGGTTGAGCAGGCTGGGACTCTATTCCTTAGAGTGCAGGAGAGTGAGGGGTGATCTTATAGAGGTGTATAAAATAATGAGAGGAATAGATTGGGTAGACACACAGTCTCTTGCAGGAGAATCAAAATCCATAGGACATGGGTTTAAACTGAAGGGGGAAAGATTTAATAGGAATTTGATGGGTAACTTTTTCACACAAAGGGTGGTGGGTGTATGGAATGGGCTGCCGGAGGAGGTAGTTGAGGCAGGGACTATTTCAACATTTAAAAAACAATTAGACAGGTACATGGATAGGACAGGTTTAGAGGGAAATGGGCCAAACGCAGGCAGGGAGAACGAGTGTTGGTTGATGGAACAAGTTGGTTGGTGTAGACAAGTTGAGCCATGGTGTATGACTCTATGACTATGATTAATGGATATTGAAAAAATCAACCTGATGGAAGCATTTTCAAGATTACTGTTAACTGATTACTATCTGAAATGAAGGTGCTGCAACTTAGAAGCAACCTTGTCATTTGGTCAGGCAACAATCTGGGATCTGAGAGACAATGGACTTTCATGATTTGGTGAGCAACGTCAAGCTATCCCCATCAGTATTGGGCCATCAATCTCTGAATAATAATACTCATTTTTTTTAATTTCAGGTGAAACTGATTTTCAGTTCTACGAGAACATGTGCAATTACATGAAGGAATGGATTGGACATGGAAAGTCATTGATAAGTATGTAGAAGATGCAACTTAAAAAGCATTGGGTGGTCAGAACACTGAGGATCACATCTACTTGAATGCAAAATAATAGCTTTATATTTTTTATCCTGCCTATTTCCTTCGCTCCATAGATGTTGCTGCACCCGCTGAGTTTCCCCAGCAATTTTGTGTACCTTAGCTTTATATTTTAGATGCCCAGACAGCAGAAGGAAGTTTGATTTTGCCACAAAGAGCCAGATTCAGCCTAGGTTTCATGCTCAGTATGTTAAAGAAGGGCCTGAAACCAAACCTTCCAGCTCAAGAAAGGCCAACTTTAAGGGTATGAGAGAAGGTCTCGCTCAAGTTAACTGGAGCACGTTATTTGAGGAGAATGGAACATCGGCGAAGTGAGATGTTTTTAAGAATGTACTGAAGAAAGCTCAGGATGTGTACGTCCCCGTTAGAGTGAAGGGCAAAGCAGGCAAACGTAAGGAAGCTTGGCTGAAGAGGGAAATTGAGACGTTATTCAAAAACAAGAAGGATGCATGGGTCAGGTATAGGCAGCTGGGATCAAGTGCATCCCTGGAGGAATTTCGGGAACTGAGGAGTATACTAAAAGAGGAAATCAGATGGGCAAAAAGGGGCCAAGAGATAGCTCTGGCGGGTAGCATTAAGGACAATCCCAAAAGATTTTATAAATACATAAGAGGGAAAAGGATAACGAGAGAGAGTGGGACCTTTCAGGGATCAAAGCGGTCACCTCTGTGTGGAGCCACAGGAGATGGGCAAGGTCCTAAATGAATATTTCTTCTCTTCATTTACCGAGGAGAAAGACAGTAGGGCGGAGGAAATTGGAGCAGTCACTGGAAGCATGGATAGGACAGGTTTGGAGGGATATGGACCAAGCGCAGGCAAGTGGGACTAGTGTAGCTGGGACATTGTTGGCCGGTGTAGGCGAGTTGGCCGAAGGGCCTGTTTCCACACTGTATCACTCTATGACTGACTCAAGGTGAAGAGTGTTACCACAGGAATAACTCTACCATCTGAGAAGGAAAGGCAGATCAAGGGAGCATATTCATAGAATTTGTGTTCTATGCGAACAAATGTGAATTTTGTCCGGATGGGAGGCGGTGGGAATGTTAAAAGTATGGAAAAACCACGGATATAAAGTAACTTGAAAAATGTAAAGAAAAAATTGTGGTTACTTTGGCTGAGTTAGTATGGCCAACAATACCAACAGAAAAAACTCAATTAAATGGGTGGCCAACTTATGTTTCTAAAACACTCTTTGTACTGATAGATCGAGAAACCAGAGTCAGAAAATACAGTGAAATCCTCATCAAATTTCACATCTAGATCAATTATGGCACTCCTCCCGTCTTGAATAAAATACTTCATCCGCCACTATTTTTCTTGAAAGTCATACTTCTACAAATTCTTTCCTTCTGTGCAAAATGATTGATTAAACAGGCTTCATCCTGAATCTTTGCAAATTAACAATTTCTTCGCACACTCCAGGTACATTTATCAAGATTAACCTGGCCTGTACTTAGGTGGTGTAGAACAAAATAGTAAGATTAAACGAGAACTTACCAGTTTGAAGTTTGATCGTTATTTTATGAGGAGTAACGTTGAGGGATTACGTGAAGAACCCCGCCAGGACGCATGCGTGTCATTCTTCAAAGCAGCGGTGTGAAATCACAGATAACTGTAATGACTAAACATAGTAAGATTAGAGAAGAGATACCAGTTGAGTATATGATCAAGGGTGGGAGCGGAGGGCACGTAATCCCTCAACGTTACTCCTCATAAAATAATGATTAAACTTCAAACTGGTAAGTTCTCGTTTAATCTTACTATTTTACTTCGGAGTCACGTGAGTGACTACGTGAAGATTTTAAAGAGCTGTGATTTCATGCCGTGGAAACGAGTCCATGCATCACATCTGCCTTGATTATGGGGAGAATAGTGTTAACATCATTAGACATCAATACGATATTGAAAACCCAACGATAAATATATTAACACCAAATTATAGCCCCTATTTATGGGGTAAATTATATTACAGAACTTAAAATTGTTTCTGCAAATGTTCCAGGTTCAATGACTGGTTTGTTATAAAATCGTTGGAAAGTTTTCTCCGTTGACCATCCTGCTGTCTTGAGGATTTGGTCCATAGGAACATCCAACTTCATAGCTGCCGATGTAGCTGCAGCCCTGGTGGAGTGAGATTTAAAATGCTAGTGTCTACTCCAGCCTTATTAGGACCTGTTTTAGCCATCTAGAGATAGTCTGGACTGTCACTGTTTTGAGTGGCTGTTTGTAGCTGATTAAAAGTGACATTTCTTTCCCTCTGATGATCTTAGTATACTCCATATATAATAGTAAGTGTGTTACAATACAGAGATGATCATCTGTCGGGTATGCCCTGAATTCTGTTTTTAGGCCTGCTGACCCCTGTCTGTTCTGTTTGACTAATTCATTGATGTGAAAAGTTAAATTTCCAGATGAAATAGTCATGTTGTCCAGCCTTAGTTTCTGTAGTGACTGGACCCTTTGTGCCGTGACCAAGGCCATCAGCATGACTGTTTTCATAGTCAGTTTCTGTAGGGACAGAGCTGTAGCCGGAGACCAGTTTCTTAACATGGTCAGTACAATGCTCACATCCCATATTTGGGAGTACCTGGTTCTTGGGGGATTAACATTAAAATGCCCCTCATGAGTTTGGTTACCAGGGTGTGTCCCAACAGAATGCTGCTCTGTTCCTTGCTACAGGTATGTTGACAGAGCACTTCTGGCACAGTTGATGGCACTATGACTGAGCCTCTCATCGTAATGGAGGCTTGCCAGAAATTCCAGAACAGACGGGATGTTCATAGATCTGTGGGTGATGTTTATTGTTGTGACAGTACTTCCCATTTCTTGATGACACCAAGTACTGTTTTTTGGTGGACTGTCTGTGGGCCGATGCAATTATATCCATTGTTCGGTCCGTCAGTCCCAGGTGTAGTAGAGGTGCTTTCAAACTCTACAAATTAATAGGTTTATATAATTATGACATGGGTGACTTTCCTTTGTTACTGGATGGACCAGTAAATTAGGTCTATGATGGATGGTGATGCATGGTTCTAATACCATGTCTAGTATCACCGGGAACCATGGTTGAGTAGGCCAATCGGGTACTAACAAAATACCAGACGCAGAGTCTTGCTGTATTTTCCTTAATACCCGACTGATGAGGCAGAAAGGAGGGAATGCATTAATAAACAATTTCCCCCAATGCAGCGAAAATGCATCTGTTGCCGCTGCCCCAGGGTCTGGCTCCCATGAAACATAATTTGATAACTGGTGATTGAGCCTGGATGCGAAAAGATCAATATCTGGTGTTCCATACCGTGCTGTAATTTCATCAAATACATTTTTATCCAACATCCATTCAGTGTTTTCATTGAATTTGCGTGACCTGGTGTCTGCCACTAAATTTAGTTTACCTGGTAAGTAGGTAGCTGATATCCAAATATCTCTCTGGATACACCATTGCCAAATTGTGTTGGCCAGATTGTCACATGATGTCGATTTGTTTCCACCCATATGGTTGATATATGCTACCATGGTGGTGTTGTCAATTTGTAGTCTAACATGCTGGTGATTTAACCCAGAACAATATGACTTAAGGCCATAGAATGCACTGAACATTTCCAGGTAGTTTATGCCCAGTGTTTGTAATAATGATGCCTCCTGTGCATTCCATCTCCCTCCACAGCTGGAGATGGAATTGGTAGCACCCCAACCAAGTGCACTGGCATCAGTTTGTAGTACCATACACCGGTTGCTGATAATTATTGGATTGGAACAATACCTGATGTTATGTTCCCACCATTTTAGTTCCATTATGGCCTCTGTTGGTAGCTTCATTGGTCTGTCAAAATGGCCACCATTAATTTTGAGTGCTCTTATTTTTGCTCTCTGTAAATTTCGATAGTGTAAAGGTCCGAATTGTGTGGCTGGAAATGCAGCCACTCTCTTCCCAATTATTCTAGCTACCAGTCTAATGGATGGTTTGGTGATGTCAATGATTTAGCTACAAGCCTCTATTAAGGCTGTAACCTTTTCTTTCGGCAAAGTCACTGACATGAGAACTGAGTTAATGGTGAACCCCAGATAATCCCTTTTTGGTGAAGGCGTTAATTTAGACTTAACTGGATGGATGATAAACCCCAGTTTTTCAAACAATTGTTTTGTGGCTGTTACCGCTTGTTTAGCCAATTCCAAAGTTTTGCCAACAATAAGTATGTCATCTAGATATGCCATTACCATGTGTTTTTGTTTCCGCAGTAACGCTAGGGCTGGTTTCAAAATGTTTGTGAACAGCCTGGGGGCTGATGTTAGTACATTAGGTAGTGCCCTGTATTGCCAGTGCTGACCCATCCAGTTGAATTTTAAATAACATCTGTGGTCACCTCTTATGGGTATTGTATAGTAAGCATCTTTTAAATCGATGCTTGCCATGTAGTAGCCTTCAGAAATCAATTGCTTAGCAGTAACAAAGGTTTCCATCTTGAAATGAATATATTGTACAAAGGTATTCAAAGTAGTCAAATCGATGATGATGCGGCAACCACCATCTTTCTTGTTTTTTATAAAGATGTTGGACACGAATTCCTGTGATTCGTGTTGGGTTTTCTCAATTACTCCTTTTTTATATAGCCGCTGTAATTCAGCATGTGCTTTAGATTTTTCTATGCCTGTGAGCACGAACATTCGGTTTGGTACATGCTGAACTGGAGGGTTATGTTTTTGTATAAATTCTATGGTATAACCCTGGATACTGCCTAGAATATAAGTGTCGGTAGTTAACTTATTCCATGCATCCAAATAATATCGTAATCTCCCACCAACTTCCATGCTCCCTTTAATTCTTAAGGAACCAGACCCACCTACCTCCATGGTTACCAGTGGTACGTGTGTTACTTCTTCGGCATCCTCCGTGGACGTTGAGGCGCCGTTGTCTGGGTCTGTAGTTGGGTTGGTGTTGAGGGCTTGCGCATTTTCCAGGAAGGTCGGTCTGGGCCATGGCCTAAAAAAGACCGATGTTGGGTGTTCCTGGTTTTTGCGCTTTCTCCAGTTTGTCTTGACCGACTGGTGGGTGCGTAGGGGTGATGTTTATGGCCGTAGTAGCTTTTGGATGCTGCTTTTATGAGCCCCAGGGTTTTTGCCTCTTCGTCAAGTTCTTTGACTTGTTTTGATAAATCCCCTCCAAATAGTAGTATTGATGGTTTGGAGGTTCCAGGTTTGCAGAGGCCGGCAAATTTGGGGTCTAAAGCCGGTTGGATAGCACCTTTCCTAATATTGTTTAACTCGTATTGTGAGTTGCAGAGTAAAGCCAGTGCATCGTGGTGGTCTTGGGTCATGTTTTGCTCATTCAATGTGCGGGCAAAAGCCGTAATTCCTGCTGTTAGGACTATTAGGACTTTCTGTATTTTTAAGTCCCTGGTTCTAATTGATGCCCCGACATGTTTCCAGATGCACTGGTTGACACTGGGAACATTTAGCGACTTGCAGTTCCCTGGTGGTAAGTGTCGTGCCATTGTGTCCGATAATGCCTGTCCCTGTAGTTGGTTAAAAGACATGTAGTCAATGCTTACCGCTATTTTCGGCTCCAGGTTTTGGTCAGTTTGGTCGGGTTGGATAAACTGGGACACCATATCCAACATGTTTTCTTTCACCCCAGGCATACTAGGGGTATGTTGATCACTCCCCTCTTCAGGGTCAGCCCAGAATTGACCCTCCGTGCTCCCCTCTGATGAGGGAGAAACACTGTGCAGCCCCACAAGAGGTACTGCTGTGGGGCTTACTAACTGCCCACTGTGGCTAGCCTCCATCTCCCGGAGCCTGCCACTTTGGAGTATTTCCTCCAGCAGCCGCTCCAACCGGCTCCAATGCTCACGGGCACTGGCTGTCGCGGCTGCTTTTGTTCCCGCTCCCAGCCGCTCCAACCGGCTCCAATGCGCACGGGCACTGGCCGCTCGCGGCTGCTCCTGAAGCCGCTCCAACCGGCCCCAATGCTCACGGGCACTGGCCGCTCGCGGCTATTCAGAGTCGGACTCATCGGAGTCAACGACTCTGTTAGATTTTTGCTTCGCTCTACCGCCCGGCTGTGGGCGGTGCGGGAGCGAAGTCGGGCACAGCTGTTCCCATTACGGGAGATTGGCGTGCCGTTGGCTGCTGCTGCCGGCTGCCTGCAACTCCGCGGTTCTCCCCCGCCAGCTTTTTCGCAGCTTTCGTGGATCTGGTCCATGTCTCCACCTGTAAGGTAAGTGGAAGGAACGCAGAGTCTCCTTACCTGCTGTTCCCGGCTTTCAAATTCTGCCGCTAAGGGGAACGTCGTTCCCCCTGCTGTGACTCGTTGCAATGCGTGTAGCGATATGACACGCATGCGTCCTGGCGGGGTTCTTCACGTAGTCACTTACGTGACTCCGAAGTAAAATAACACTCTTAATAACCAGCTCTAATCTCTTTGTTGGCAAGACATTGTTTTCCCAGAGGCACCAGAGTGTGGCCTGGAGACACACCTTGCCATAGATATTAATGAGGAGACGCGGTATATTTTGTTCGAAGCACTTCACACATATTTAACTAGTCAGCATCAGAGACAAGAAAATGAAAATTGAGGCTGAATTACTTTTGATTTTGGCTTTGACTTTGTTTTAGTTTTCTTGTCATTTTTAGAATCATCATCAGAAGTTGTTTTACACACACACATCTACTGTATCATTTGGTTACCAATTTACCTATTTAATGTTTTGGCTGCATAGCCATTTAATCTCTCATTCTCTCTTCCCTGGAACATAACCTTAGATGGACACTTGGATATGCAGGGAGTGGAGGGGAATGGATCATGGCAGATGAGATTAGTTTATCCTGGCATCAAGTTCGGCACAGACATTGTGTGCCAAAGAGCCTGTTCCTGTGCTGTACAGGGTGAGATTTATCCCAATCTGCGAAATGAAGCATGGCGAGAGATCAACAAATGAGGTCGCCCTTTGCATGAATGGCAGCAGGGATAAACTTGGCAATTACAGATCCGTGAACCTTACATTAGTAGTCGGGAAGTTACTGGAGAAGATTTTAAAGCTCTGTGATTTCAAACCGTGTAACAGTCCATACTTCACTCGCTGCCGAAGTCATCCAAGGGAGGGAGTATGTTATCGTAATCAAACATGAATCTATTTGTAAAACAATAATGGTATTATTTGAAAATAATAACAAAGAAATTAATGCTCCCCAGGGCTTAAATTATATATTTTTTGCAGCATCTAAAATTCTCTCTGCAAATGAAACAGGTTTTATTAATCAGGCTAATCAGTCTGAAGAAGGGTTTCGGCCCGAAACGTCGCCTATTTCCTTCGCTCCATAGATGCTGCTGCACCCGCTGAGTTTCTCCAGCATTTTTGTGTACCTCAGGTTTTATTAATGGCTTGTTGTAGAATGTTTGAAAAGTTCTTTCCATGGACCACCCTGCTGTTACCAGGGTATGGTCCAATGGCACGTCCATTCTGTTAGCCGCCGACGTGGATGCTGTCCTGGTGGAGTGAGATGTGTAAATATCAGTATCCACTCCAACAGCTCCCAATACCTGTTTGAGCCATCTAGAGATGGTTTGACTCGATATGTGGCTTTTTTGTGGCTGACCCATCGTGCTTTTCCTCTCCCTCGGGAATTTTAGGTTGTGTTGATATATAGTAGAAGATGAGTCATGACACATAAACGGGGGTCAGGTGGGTACACCCAGAATTCCATAATGAGTCCTGAAGTTCCTGGTCTACTCCGTTTTATCAGCTCCTGAATGGTGAATGTTATTTGGTCTGATGTTATGACCATATTGTCCAGTCTGAGTAGGTAAAAGGACTGGACCCTTATGCTGAGACTAAGCCATCAGCATGGCCATATACAGGGTAGCTGTATCCAGAGTGAGGGATCTGGCTGGTGGCCACCCCTTAGGTATGTCAGGACAACGCTGACATCCCAGATCTTGGTATATCTAGGTCTAGGGGGTTTTGAATTGAAGGTATCTCTCATCAATTTGGCCACCAGTCGATGAGACCCTATGGCCTGTTTCCCTGGTGCCTGTCTTAGATAGGCTGACAGTGCACTTCTAGCACATTTGATAGTGCTATAGCTCAGACCTTCATCGTGGTGAAGGCTGGCCAGGAACTCCGGTACATAGATATGGTGGTTGATTAGTAGGTTGTCCCTGTTCTCGAGCAGTATGTTTCCCATTTTCTTATACTGGAGAGATATTGTTTCTTGGTGGAAAGTCGGTGAGATGCTGTCATCGTGTCCATGGTCCTATTTGACAATCCCAGGTCCAGCAAAAGGTCTTTTTTGGAATCTGCAACCCAGTAGGCGTATTCTGTCATGGCATGGGTGACTTTCGCCTGATACAGGGTGGATCAGTAGATCTGGTCCACTGGAAATGGTCATGGGTGTTTCAATGACCCTGTCAAGGACCACTGGGAACCATGGCTGTGTAGGCCAGTCGGGTACTACCAAAAAGCCCGAAGCAGAGTTCATCTGTATTTTGCGTAGTACCTGACTGATGAGGCAGAAGGGGGGAAAAACATAGAGAGATTAGTTCCTCCAGTTCAGCGAGAATGTATCCATCACTGCTGCCTCAAGGTCTGGTTCCCAAGCGACATACATCGGTACGTGGTGATTCAGTCGGGATGCAAAGAGATCGATATCTGGTGTGCCATATTGCTTTTGTAATTTCAGCAAATACTTTGGGGTTTAACATCCATTCGGTGTCATCATTGAACTTGCGTGACCTGGTGTCTGCCACTGTATTTAGCTTACCTGGTAGGTAAGTTGCTGATAGCCAAATATGTTTGTTGACACACCATTATCAGATTGTGTTGATCAAATTAACACATGATATCGATTTTATCCCGCCCATATGGTTAATATAGGCCACCAATGTGGTATTGTCAATTTGTAAACGAACATGCAAATGGTGCACTTTTGAACAATATGCTTTTAACCCATAGAACACACCCAACATTTCCAAATAGTTTTTATGTCCAGTGTCTGTAGTAGTGATGATTCTAGATTAGTCCATCTACCACCTGTTCTGGATATGGGTTATTGATAAATGATGGGACTGGAACTATGCAAATGTTCTCTTTCCATCATTATAACTTTGAAATTAGGCAATTTCATGGTTCAGTCAAAGTGACCTGCATGTTGTTTAAAAACACTAGCACCTTTGCTCTAATGCAAAGGTCCAAGCTAGGTAGCTGGTAATGCTGCTACTAATTTCCCAATTACTCTTGCCACTTGTCGAATGGTTGGTCGATTGTTAACCATTAATTTGTTACAGGTTTGTGCCAATTCTGCTGACTTTTCTTTTGGCAACGTTATAGACATGTGGACTGAGTTACCAGATAGTCCATAGTTGTGGATGGTGTCAACGTAGATTTATCTGGATGTATGCCAAAGCCCAAGGTTAAATACGTTTTTAGTAGCTAATGCTGCTGAATTAGCTAATTCCATGGTTTTGTCTATTATTAAAATATCATCAAGATATGCCATGACAATATGTTTCCTTAATAGTGTCAGGCTGGTTTTAATATCTTGGTAAACAGTTTTGGCTCATGTTAGCCCATTAGCCAATAATTTGTACTGCCATAGTTGCCCCATCCAGGTAAATTTTAGGTATCTACGATGATCTTTATGAATGGGTACTGAATAGTATGCATCTTTTAAGTCGATGCCTGCCATAAAGTATCCTTAGGAAATCCATTGTTTGGCAGTTACAAATGTTTTCCATTTTAAAGTGTGTATACCTGACGAAAGTATTCAATGTGGTTAAGTCAATGATGATGCGACATTCACCATCTTTTTTGGTTTTAGTAAATTTTATACGAATTCCAAAGGTTCATGTTTAGATTTCTCTATGATTCCCTTTGTATGTAACTTCTCCAGTTCAGCTTGTCCCTCATGTTTTCTTTTTAGTGAGAGGGTAAAACCCCTTTGGGGTGCATGCTGAACTGGTGGCAAGTTTTCTTGAATGAATTCAATTTTTATCCTTGAATACTTTTTGGTATATAACTACCAACTGTGATAGTCCTTCATGCTTCCAAAACAGGTGTAGTCTCCCCCCTGTTAGCACAATCCCCCCTTTTATGTGATGGTAGGAACCAGACCCACCTACCTCCACTGTTGTTTGGTGGTGTGTTCATTTCTTCGGTTTCTGGTTCCTTGTCTGTCGGGGTGGTGCTGTTGGGGGGTGGCGCATTTTCCATGGGGCCCGCTCTGGGCCCTGTCCCGAAAGACTTCTGGGGATGGTATGCGGGCCCCGAGCTTTCACCAGTACCATGAAGTAGACGCCTACTGGTGGATGCGTAGAGGTACTGCCATCTGGGTTTGTGTGGTTTAGCTCGTTCCAGGTCCTGCCCTCATGCTTGGATTCTTCGTCCAGATTTTTTGGCTTGTTTTGGTAATTCTTTGCCAAATAGCAGGATCTGTGGTTCTGAGGCCGGCGTTCTACACAGTCCTGCGAATTTTGGGGGTTGAGGGCAGGTCTTATGACCTCCTTCCGGAGGTTGTTAATCACATACTGTGTTGCACAATAGAGCCAGGGTGTTTTGTCATGTCAACCCTGTCCATGGAATGAACATATGAAGTGATAGCCGACGTCAGGGGTATCAACATGTTTTGCAATTTAAGTTTTTGGGTTTTGATACCCTGCTCAATGTACCCCCAGTAACGCAGGCACATTGAGCAAAATGCAATTTTGGGGAGGCGTGATAAGGTCCAATGCCTCATTGACTACCTGTCTTGGAGAGGTTTAAAAGATAGGTAGTAAAAGCTGGCCGCCAGTTTAGGCTGTAACGGCCGTCCCGCTCGCGGTGTTGCCACGTAGCGGTTCACCACTCCCAGCAGCTCTTCCTGGTCCTGTATCTCAAGCATACTCCCGGTTTCTTCAGCCAGTGACCCCTGTTCTTGACCAGCCCAGTCCTGGTCGCCAACGCTCCACTCTGTTGAGGGAGATGCGATGGCCAGTGCTTGTTAGTGCACTGGAGCGGGAGTGTTTGTGCTCCCTTGGCGAGCTTGCCCCATCTCCCGGATCAAGTCTCGCTGGAGCATTTGCTCCATGAGCCTTTCCATAAGGCTTGAAACGGTCACCTTTTGCCGCTCTCGGGCGGTGAGTCTACCGTGCCGGGCTCGGCTGAGTAAACCGGCCGGTCCGACTTCCGTAGTGCCTTACCTCCAGCCCGCTGCGGTTGTTTGAGCTGTGCTAGCGGCGCTGGGCTTGGCTCGGTGACTGTGGACCGCAGCATGTGCGGTCCAGGTGCCGCCGGTCGCCCCCCACTGCTGGAACCCTCCTGGTCCATTGCAGTCGGACGGGGACTACCTTCCTTGGTGTTTTCCCTGTTCATTTTCCTATTTAAAAATAAAACAGAACAATGTTTCCAAAACATCATGTCCTCAGAGTAAGTTTACTTACCTGGAGGTCCGTTTTCAAATTGTTGCGGGAGAGCTCGTACTCCCGTCCGTCGCTGTGCACTGCGTGAGACGCTATGTCGTGCATGCGTGTGGACGGGGTCTTCACGTAGTCACTCACGTGACTCCGAAGTAAAATCGAAGATAGACAACATGGTTTACGAAGATCCTGTCTGATAAATCTGATTGAATTTTTGATGAGGTAGCAAAATGCATAGATGAAGGCAGTGAGGTAGATAGGGCTTACATGGCCTTTGACATGGAAAACTGGTCCAAAAATATATTGTCCATAGGATCAAGGGAAGTTCGTAAACAAAATACAAAATTAGGTGACAATAGAAAGGCAATAGGAGGGTGACGGTAGAAGGTTGGCTTTGTGATTGGATGCCTGTGACTCATGTTATTCCACAGTGATTAGTGCTGGGACCATTGCTGTTTGTAATACATGTGAATGATTTGGATATAGATGTTGGAGAGATGATCGGTGAGTCTACAGAGGACATGAACGCTGGTGAAGCTGTTCACAGTGTCATTTTAGGCCACTGGATGATATCAATGTATAAGTGGAATGGGTTGTGAAATGATAAATGGGAAAATGGCAACATTTTAGAGAAGCAATGAGGTTAGATCATAAACATTGATCGGCAAGATCCAAAGGAGTATTGAAGAGCAGAGGGGCCATGATGTACAAGTCCATAGATCGTTGAAGGTTGACAGTGCAGGTAGGTACCATAGCTAAGAAGGCATATGGGATACTAACCTTCATTAATCGGGTAAGTGAATAAAAAAGCAGGGAGGTTTATGCTCCTACTTTCTAAAGCTTGATCAGTTGGAGTACTGCATGCAGTTCTGGTCTCCACACTATAGGAAGGATGTGCAGGCATTGGAAATGATGCTGAAGAGATTCACCTGGCTGGTGCATTTCAGTTATGAGGAATGACTGGAGAGGTTATGCCTGTTTCTCCTGACATGGAAGATGTTAGGAGTGCACATGATTGAGGAATATAAATTATAAGAAGTATAAATAGAGGAGACGGCAGAAAATGTTCACAGGGGAAGATAAAACTGGAGGACATAGAGATATTACAAGGTAAGGGATTTAGAGGGGACCTGACAGGGACCTTTCTCAACCAGAGAGTGGTGAGTACTTGGAACACAGAGCCTGAGGGAGTGCTCGAAGCAGTGTTGCTGACAGCATTGAAGAAGTGACTAGACGAGCACTTGAATTGTCTGGGCATAGAAGGTTACAGGCTAAGTGCTAGAAGGTAGGATTAATACAGATGAGTGAGTACTGGTTGCTGTGAGCTTGGTGGGCTGAATAGTCTGCCTCCACATTGTATGACTGTATTGTTACCATTTTGTCATCTCAAGGACGACCAATATGATTTTCCATCTCTGCACTTGTGGATGGCACAGGAAGTAGAATCAGGAGAGGGCCATACAAACCACCACCACCAGATACAAATATCCCCATCTGCCTCCTGCATGTAGATCCTTTGGCTGCGAGCAACCCTCTGCGTTAATAAAGAACGGTTCATAGCTTTGGTCTCCTTTCTCTGGTTCTTTGGCTTCAGGACTCGATGTGTCAGTTGTGGTTCAGTGGGCAGAAACTTGAGCACAAAATCTTAGTGCTCTGCTTATGGGGAACTGCACTTATGAAATAATACTAATAGACTATTATGATTAAATATTCAGTACTATCACATGTACCCAGATACAGTGAAAAACGTTGTTTGCCAACTATCCAATCAAATCATACTCTACATATACAATTAAGCTACACACAAGTACAGCATTAGTGCAAAGAGAAAAATGCAGAATATAGTGTTACAACTTTATAGCTCCAGCAATGATAGAATAGGCTCATATTCACAAGCCATTAATGGAGGTGCTGGTGGCATGCAAAACAAAATATGTTGTGTTCAATGTGTTGATATAGTGATCATTAAATCACTTTAACTCATCAAGCTAGAACATTACAGATAGAGCAGTCTTGAATCACTTTAAGCCGACAACCTCAGCAATTGTAGAGAGCTACAAATTTAGGACAATAAACTAAAAGTCAGGCATGACCATTAATGACTATAAACGCATGAAAGAAGTTGTCACCAATCAAGTTTGGTGAACCTGGAAAACCTTAGATGGCATATTCCAATATTATGCCAGGTCTCCGCCAGGTCGCACAGTGTTGTTGCCAACCCTGAATTGACTTTTAAAGAAGGAAGAAGCATGGCAGTGAGGAAAGGAACAGCAGAGGGTGTACGACACTGCATGAGAAGTCTCAGCAGTGAGGCTGCCTTGGTACACTGCAAAAATACTCCATGCCCTACAGTTCACATAGAATGCCTCTAGTTATGGAGTTGGGGAGCCATAAGCCAGGATGAACAATGAGACCAATGGCCTGTGGATTTATTTGTCACGCATGTGTACTAATATTTGCATGTGTATAATGGCCAGAAAGCGAGAGAAATTGCCAATAATTTTCGGGATCACGGTTGCACCATTACTTTTTAGACTGCCTATTCATATTGTTCATTGCCTAGAATCTTTTGTTGTCCATACTTAGACCCAAGTCTTTAATGGCAGCCCAAGCATAGCTGTATTTCTGAGTCTGGATAAAATGGATGTAGGTGATGTCTGAAGTGAATACCTCACATTTGTATTCACAAAGTAGTAGGACATTGTGGCTGAAGAAGAAAGGAAAGAGATCAGTAAAATTCAGGAGCAAGCTACCCTTATAAAGGAAGAGATATTATTTGGATTAAAGGTAAATAATGAGATGTACCTCAGACTGCTGTGGAAGGCAGAGGTGACTGGGGTTTTGACAGATGTTTAAATCTTCACTGGCCAAAGGTGAGATGTCAGATGACTGAAAACCAATAAATGTTCTATCTTTCTTCAAGAAGGACAGCCGGGATCAGCCAGGTAATTTCAAGCCTGCGAGTCTAACATCCGTGGTAGGGAAATGATTCGAAAAAAGTGAGAGGAAGGATTAATCGTTACTTGGAAAGTCAGGGATTAATCAAAGAAAAATAGCGTGGCTTTGTTCTGCCTGACCCATTTTATTGATTTTTTTGAAGAGCTTACCAAGTATGAGGGCAGTGTGGTTATATTGAATTTAGTAAAGCCTTTGACAAGGTCCCAAGTGCAAGAGTGGTCCAAATAGTTAGAGCACATGGAAATTGGCAAATTAGATCAAAACTTAACGAGGTAAGAGGAGACAGAGTGATGATGAAGAAATGGTTTTATCGCCGGTCCAAATTATTGGTGTTGGGGTTTTGCGGTTTGTTCTATGCATTAAATCATTTGGATGTAAGCTGGGGCATGGGATTAGTACATTTTGAGAGGACGCAAAAATTGGTGGTACTGTTGATAGTGAGCAGGGAAGTCTGAGATTATAGGATGAAGTTGCTAAAATGAGCACATCAAAGAGATGGAATTTAATCCTGGCATATGTGATGCCAAGTATTTGGGGCAGACAAATAAGGGTAAGATATATATATATATATAATGAATGGTAGGGTCCTGGGGAATAATGAGGAACATAGGGATCTTGCTGTAGCAGTCCAATGATTTCCAAATGCAGGAACACAGGTAGATAACGTGGTTAAACATCCAATGGGATAAATGCTTTCATTAGCCGGGGCACTGAATATACTCAGTATGGAGGTTGTAATATATCGAAGATAGACACAAAATGCTGGAGTAACTCAACGGGACAGGCTGCATCTCTGGAGAGAAGGAATGGGTGAAGTTTTGGTCAAGACCCTTCTTCATACTCTAATTCATCACTGATTTGGCCACTGTTTGCAGTTCTCATCACTACACTAATGAAAGGACATAAAGGCACTAGGATGGGCAGAGAAGAGATTCACTAGGATGTTGCCTGGGATGGAGTGTTTCAATATTGAGGAGAGTTTGGATGGGCTGGCTTTGTTCTCCTTGGAATGGAAGAGGCTGAAGGGGGATCAGATGAAGGTAAACAAAATGATCAAAGGCAAGAATAGGGTAGATAGTAGGAAACATTTCCTCATAGAGAAAATGTATAAAATCAGCCTGTGTAGCTTAGGGTAAGGAGTTGGAAGTTGAGAGAGGAGTTAAAGAGGACTGTTTTTCACCCAGTGAGTGGCTGGAATGTAAATGCAGTCTCTGACAGGGTGATGGAGGCAGAGACTAACACAACAGTTAGTAAGTAGCTAGATGAGCACTCGAACCATCAGGCCATGGTAGGCAGTGTCCAAGTAAAATAGGGTTCTCATAAATGAGAGCTCAATGGGCCACATGCACTTGGTGGGCTGAATTATTTGTGTCTGTGCCCTGTAATTCTATAACTCTATGACTTACACATTCTTCTAAGCTTTAGAGCGACACCATATTCCACAGCACAGTAGAGGGGAATTGCATTTGCATGGAAAGTACAGGATGTATTCGGAAAATCTAGTCGAAAAGATGGAAGAATGGCAGTTGAAACAGATGTACACCACAAAGGGAAGCCGTTCAGGGAACGTGATTAGGGTCTCATGCCGAGATATCCAAGCGTGTCCAAGACAAGGAAATGATACAACAAAGAGATTGTGGGAAGACAGTTTCAAGAATGATCTTGCAATGAATGATGAAAGTTGTAAAGTTGTTCATGGAGATTATTTGATCTCAGTGTAAGATACCCAAGAGAAAAATGATGGGCTGTAACATGCTCCAGATATTAGTCCTGTGTTGGAAGAAGAATCAATATAGAACATGACTGAACTGAAGAAATGTCAACTTCCTGAGTCCTTTAATGTTACACTAACATTTGTCCATTCTCCCTCATATATGGATAAACAGCTGAGAAAGCTGAGGAAAATGCAAAGACCAGTGATTCAGTTAAATCTGTAGATTTGTAAATATTCTGGTTAATTTCATGTTTTTCTTTAAAAGGATGAAGCAGTGTAAAATGTGTATGTATATGCGTCAGCAACTGTGTATTTGCCCACGTATACAACATTGTGCACATTGTGCCCGAGAACAAGCTTAGATAAACCTAAAACATCTTTAGATCCATTTTTGTTTCCTGCATCTGAATCTGCACTCACTCTGTGTTGCTATAATAAGAACCAACAAGAGTGCATATTTCACCGTGAGGGAATTCTCCTCAGTGTCCTGGCCTACGTTTATTTCAGAACAACAATAAACATAGAACGTAGAACAGTATCGTACAGGAACAGACCCCTCAGCTTACAATGTTTTTGCTGAACATGATGCCAAGATAGACTCATCCTATGCATGATTCATATCCCTCCATTGTCTGCATATCCATTGGCCTCTCTAACCTTCTCTTACATGCCACTATTATATCTGCCTCTACTACCAGCCCAGGCAGCAAGTTCCAGGCACCCACCAGTCTCCGTGTAAAAACTTTCCCCCGCACATCTCCTTTAAATGTTCTCCCTCAGACCTTAAAGCAATGGCCTTTAGTATTTGACATTTCACCCTGGGACAAAGGTTCTGACTGTCTACCCTATCTATGCCCCTCATAATTTTCATATACTTTTATCAGAGCTCCTCTCAACCTCAGGCGTTCCAGAGAAAGTAATCCCAGTTGGTTGAACCTCTCCTTGTAGCTAATCCCCACTAATCCAAGCAGTATTCTCATAAACCTCTTCTGCACCCCCTCCATAGCCTCCACATTCTTTGTATAATAGAACATAGAATAGTACAACACAAGAACAGGCCCTTCCACTCACGATGTCTGTGCCATACAAGACAAGGTTAACTCTAATATGCCTGCACACAATGCATATCCCTCCATTCCATGCATATCCAAATGCCTATGAAAAAGCTCAAAGGTGTCTTATCGTATATACCTCAACTACCATCCCTGGCAGCGCATTCCAGGCACTCACCACTTAGACTCAGACTTTATCAAAAGCTTTTCTGAAATCCATGTAGATAACATCTACTACCCAACCCTCATTGATCACCTTTTCCATCTCCTCAAAATCTGAATCAAGACATGACCTGGTGCATACAAAGCCATGCTGACTGTCCCAAATTAACCCATTCTCTTCCAAATAGGAGTAAATCCTATCCTAAAGAATTCGCTCCAATATCTTCCCTGCCATTAAGATGAGGCTCAGAAGCCTGTAATTCCCTGGATTATCTCTATTTCCCTTCTTAAACAAAGGAACAATATTGACTACTCTCAATTTCTCTGGGACCTTGTCTGTGGCTGTAGAAGATGAAAAGATCTTCATCAAGGCCCCTGCAATCTTCTCTTAGCTCTCTCAATAACCTGCGATAGATCCTATTAACATTGGAGACTTTTCCACCTTAATGTTCTTCAAGCCCCCCAACACCACCTCCTTGATCTCTGCCTGCTCTTGTACATTAGTATTTGCCACACTGATCTCACTGTCCTCCATGTCCTTCCCATTGGTGAATACAGATGTAAAATGCTAATTTAGTACCTCGCCTACATACTCTGACTCCAAGCACAAATTCCCTCCTCTATCATTGAGTGGTCCTACTTTCTCCCTGTTTGTCCTCTTGTTTTAAAACAAAAGAAAGTTTTTTTTTAATCTAACTCGCCAATTACTTATCATGGCCCCTTTTGTCCCTTCTAATTGTCCACTTGAGTTCTTTCTTATTTGCTTATATTCCTCAAAGTTCCGGTCTGATTTTATCTTCTTAAACCTTTTATGTAATTGTGTGTCTTGTTGCTTTTTTCGTATGGGTGTATGGTAATTTGCATATCACTGTACCTTAATTGCTACATGTGATAATAAAAGACCTTTGAAATCTTTATATGCTTCCTTTTTCCTTTTGGTCCAATTTACAACCGTTTTGGTCATCCAAAATGTCCTTACCTTTCTGTTCTTATCCCTCCTCCTACTGGAATATGGCAGTCCTGAACTTTGATTAACTGACTTTCAAACCATGTGGACTTACCCAATAACACCAGCTTCCAATTTATTCTCCCTAGCAGCCTCTCCCAACTTCCATATTTATCCCTATTCAAAACAATCTTAAAACCTATGGAATTACCGGTGTTTAATTCAGAGATCCAGCATGGAAACTGTCCACACCAACCATTGATGCCCTGTTCACACCGGCTCTATGTTATCCCACCTTCACAGCCACTCCCTGCACACTGTGCGCAATCTACAGATGCCAATTAACCCACAAACCCGCACGTCTTTGGAAAGGGGAAGAAAACCGAAACTTATGCGGTCACGGGGAGAATGGGAAAACTCCACACAAGCAGCACCCGAGTCACTATCAAAGCTAGGTCTCTGTGAGGCAGCAGCTCTACCAGCTGCACCACGTTGCTGAGTTGTGATTACTATCCCTAAAATGCTCTTCCACTGAAACACCAATCACTTGGCCAGGTTTGTCTCCCAATACCAGGTTCAGTATGGTCATTTCTCCAGTTGGACTATCCACATACCATTTTGAAAACCCTCTTGCATACACCCAAAAAATGCTGCTCATCTAAGCGTTTTTCACTAAAAGTAAGTCCAGTCAATATTGGGGAAGTTGAATTCACCCACAATGGCAACCCTGTTGCTTTTGAATCCTTCTGTAATCTGTCTACTTATCTGTTCCTCTATCTCCTGTTGGCTAGTGGGGGGCCTATAGTACAATCCCATTAGAGTATCCCATTAGAGCAGCCAGTCCCATCCCTCTCAAAGCCAAGTCTCCGTAATGGTCACAACATAATAGTTCCGAGTGTTCAAGAAGGAACTGCAGATGCTGGAAGATCGAAGGTACACAAAAAAGCTGGAGAAACTCAGCGGGTGCAGCAGCATCTATGGAGCGAAGGAAATAGGCGACGTTTTGGGCCGAAACCCTTCTTCAGACTGATGGGGGGTGGGGGGAAGAAGGAAGGAAAAAGGGAGGTTCCGAGCACTGATCCAAGCTGTATCCATGATGACATTAAAATAAACAGACTTCAGTCCATCAGTTTCACCATATTCTTTAACCTCTCCCCGCTTGTGCTGTTGAACTCCTTAATGTCTTGCCTGTTATGGTCTGCAATATTTTGGGCAATGATATCATATCATAAGGTTCATACACAAGGCTGCTAATGGGGACTGATTTTCCAATAGTGCAGGTTTCATGTTATTCTTATATTGTGTAGAGGAACTGCAGAAGCTGGTTTACACCGAAGGTAGATACAAAATGCTGGAGTAACTCAGCGGGTCAGGCAGCATCTCTGGAGAAAAGGAAGAGATGACGTTTTGGGTTGAGTTCCTTCTTCAGACTTATTCTTCAATGCTCAATGTTCAATATTCTTATATTCTTGTTTGTGAAGGAACAAAACTACAAACAAAAGTAGACCAACTGTTACCCTTGGTGACCACAACAACCCAACATAACTCAGTGTTGCTCTCCATTACTCTGTTTTCTTCATTAGAAACACTCCAACAAATCCCAATGTTTTTTCATATATGTATAGTGCATAATTAACACAATTTAACACCCCAAAAGGAAATAGAAATATTTTGAGTGAAATAAATTAGCTGCTAAAAAGTGGCAGTCAATTATTTCCATTCTGATTTCAGGCTATAAATTAATAATCAGCTCTATCCAGCTGAAACCTTTCTCAGGTACGATTTCGAATTGGTTACAAATCTCATTCAGAGAGCAACATAATTCAACTATTAGACATGCTGCTTACGCACTGCACATAATTAAAGACCCTGAATGCAATTCACATTCAGCTGCGCAAATGCAGTGTGTCCAGTATATTGAATTAACGCAGGAGTGCACAGATGATCAGAACTCACTTCTGGCCATTCACCAATTAATATGTAAACCAGCACTGTTGCCTAACTTAACCTCTCTCACTTCTTTATGTATGAGGGTTTCAGCAAGCGCTTTTTTTAGATAAAACATAATTCCTCTGCACATTGCAGTTTATAATTACATGAACAATTATTTTCCAGTTTCTCCCTGAGTAACACCAGAAGAGAATAATTAGATCCAATCAGGGGTCACCGGCCACACTATGTTAACTTGTGAAATTAAAGCTATATCAAGGCGGAGAGGGAGATAAACAGATGAGTATTTATGTAGCAGCATTCACATCCTCAGGACATCCCAAGGAGCTTTACAAAGCAATGAAAATCCTTTGAAGTGCCGACATTGTTGTAATCTACAAGAGGTGGCAACTAATGGCAAAAAGCTTGAGGGTTTTCTCACAGAAAGCCCTTTTTATGCTGGGTTTTGAAATTATGTTGTGCAAAAATTATTATACAGAGACTGAGGATGTTTGTATTAAACGTCAGATTCTGATTGTCCACGTCCAGAATGGATCAGTAGCTGCAGGGAGCATCGCCCAGGAGCGTTCTTGATTAATTTAAGTGGATGGAAAATCAGGGGCTGAATGTTTGATGATTTACCAACCACTGCTCAGTCCAGGCACCACATGATCAGGGCCCTTAAATTAGATTTGGTATCTTAATGGAGTGGTTAATCTGTTTGATAGAGTGTATCTTAATGCCGCAGTTCTGTTGGAAAAAACAAAATATTTAATTTAATTGTGTTACGTTTTGCCAATTCTTTACCCCACGGTGTTGTTCAATGTGTTAAGGACATGTGATAAAATGCAGACCACTCAGCCCATCATGCCTCATATCTGAGCTGTACTTCTAATGCATTTATTCCAGTTACTTGTTACCATCACTTAACCAATATTTGAACTGCGAGATTGAATAGATAAACTATCTGCAGTTTTTTTACTGAAGTGTTCATTATTGGATTATGGTAGATCCTATTAAATGTAATATTAGGGATAGATTTGGTTTATAAGGATAAGGATTCATGCACCAATGCCTTCATAATGTTCTCTTCATTTTCTTTCTCCTTACATAGAATATAGAACAGCACAGCACAGGAACAGGCCCTTTGGCCGCCAACATTTGTCTGTGCCAAACATGATGCCAGTTTAAACCAGTCTCCTTTGCATGCCTGAGATCCATACCATTCCATTTCATACACATTTAAGCCTATCTAAACACTACAACCTTATTTGCTTCCACCACTACCCCTGTCAGCATTTCCAAGCACCCACTGCTTTTTGCGTAAAAACGCCCCACTCATCTCTTTTACATTTTCTCCCTCTGAGCTTAAAGCTATCCCCTTTAATCTTTGACATTTCTATCCTGGGCAAAAGGCTCTGTCTATCATATCTATGGCTCTCATCATTTTATATTTTTCTATCAGGTCACCCCTCAATATGAGAAAGTTTATCCAACCTCTCCTAATACTGTCTAATCTTATGGTAGACTTTTCTGCACCCTCTCTAAACACACTGCATCCTTTCTGTAACCAGAAGTGCATAAGGTACTTCCAAGTTCTATATGAAGATTGTGGCTATGCGCGATTGTTGCACACTAAATCCTCAAGGGCCTTGCAGAGTGAGATTTTGGTCCAACTGGAAGGAGAATCCAATCAGACTGATACAATGGCACTTCCCATTCGGTCTTGAAACTTCCAACACTCATCCCACAGTTTACATAAGGTGCGGACTTCTGCTGTCTTCAATCTTTGGGCAGCAGTTCCAGTCAGCACTATCCCATCCTCCATTTCCATCTAATACATCAGCTTACATCTATGCCTTGATCATTGACTTGCCCACCAAGAGTCGTATGTTCTCTCTACTGGAGTCCTTCTTAATCGTTTATATCTCCAGTTTAGTAAAGAAAACAACATCAGCCTAACTAATCTCTCCTTCAACATCCTGGCAAATTCAATATTTATCTTGGTCACTTGCGCTTGTTCTTCTACATCTTTACTGTGGTGATCAAAACTATAGCTGTGGAAAAGTTCATGTGTTATCAATTCTAGCATGGTATTATTTCTCATATTCCATGCGTAAATAAATGTGTAATGTCTTTGAAAATGCATTGAGACAAAGCTTAGGTCTAGGTTTATTATTGTCACGTGTACTGAGGTACAATGAACAGCTTTGTTTTGCACGCTATTGAATTGAATTGAATTGTCACATGTGACAAGTCACAGTGAAGCTCTTTACTTGCATACCTTGCCAAGGTATGCAAATAGTCGCTCACAGAAGGCGTTTACAAAGTAACAAATCCCCCCCCCCCCCCCCCCCCCCTTCCCTCCCATGCCAGTTCCCCCTATGTTCTTCCCCCCTTCCTCATGGAAGTTCCCCCATGCCGGGTCCCCATTGTCCATTGTTCATTGTTCTTCACCGCAGTCCCCCAACGCCCGGTCCCCATTGTCCATTGTTTTGTGCCCCACCCCCTCCCCTCATGACGGTCCCCGCACTCTTGGTCCCCATTGCCCTTCCCCCTCCCTCATGGCAGTCCCCACATGACAGGTCCTCCGTTGTTCCTTCCTTCGGCAATCCAATCAGATCAGATAATACTATATATAAATACAATCAATCAAACGCAGCTACAATAAGTAGAGCAGTGGAGGACACAGAGTGCACAATATAGTTCTCAACATTGTAATGCACCAGTTCCATAGACAAAATCCAATGTCTGCAATGGGCTAGACATGAATCAAACAGTACCCTAGTTTCAGGAGACAGATAACAAAGGGGAAGATGGCAAAATATAAATAGATCCAAGAAGGAAGTAATCTTTTTTGTATGTTGAGATTTGAAGCTTTTGAAACAGACGGAATACCTGTAACATTATGTATGTGACATTACATTGTTATATACCAGGCATATCAGACGCACATGTGGACACATAGAGAACAATAAAGATCTATTACAAAATGAAAGTATCCAAAATTCCTGCTTAACTGTCTGATCTTCTTGTCTTCTCACCTTCAGTGTCCTCTGGACATGCACTCTAAAGTCTATCAGTCCCACTACACTTCACAATATTGTGCCATTGATTGTGCATTCTCTTGCATCCTGAAGTGGTTTAACTCAAACTTCATTTGCCACTTTCATGACAACGTGACCAGCCTGTTGTTATCTCCCTGCATTCTACTGGTTTCTTCCTCATGATCAATGCACTGACAATCTAAATTTCAACTGTGATCGTGCTGTACAGAAGAGTTTTATGCAGTGCCTGCTGTGCAACAATGCAATGTCATAGCTATTCCATCTGTGTCAACAGTTTCAATTCTTAACATGTAAGTGCAGCCTTGCAAAACAAATCACTGCCTCTTTGGATATATTTATACCTTGCTTCAATGCATTAACAACGGCATTACACCTTTATCCATGCATTAATTTATAGAACTTCAGGGAATGAGCAGGGAAACAGGAATACATCGATTGGTCTACAGAGAACCAGTCTCCTCTTTTGAAATGATTCTATGATCCAATGATTGTATAATAATTATAGCACAAAAAGCAAAGGGCATTTTGCAGAGCCCTGTGGAACCATACATCAAACAGCCTCCCAATCACTAAATTGTGGTTAATTAATACACTTTGCCTCCCACCGCTCAAATAACTTCTGATCCAATTTGCTGATTTCCATTGGATTATCTGACCCTTTTTTCCAGTCTGCCACGTGGACTGGTCACAGGGTGGAACAGTGGTGCAGCGGTAGAGTTGATGCCTTACAGTGCCTTACAGTTGTGCAGCGGTAGAGTTGCTGCCTTACAGTGGTGCAGCGGTAGAGTTGCTGCCAGAGACCTGGGTTCAATCTTGACTCCAGGTGCTGAACGTTCTCCCTGTGACCTCGTGGGTTTTCTCCGGATGCTCCAGTTTCCTCCTACACTCCAAAGACGTACAGGTTTGTAGGTTAATAGAATTCTGTAAATTGTCAATTGCCTGGTGTGTAGGATAGTGCTAGTTTACGTGGCGATTGCTGGTCGGCGCAGACTTGGTGGGTCGAAGGGCCTGTTTCCATGCTGTACATTATCTTTAAAGCCTAAAGTAAAGACTAAAACTCACACAGATGACATGGACTATTCACCCCTCGTTGATAATTACGTCCTTCAAAATTAAATCAAGTCAATGCAACTTTTGCTTCACGAACTTTCCATCATGCTTTTTGAGCAATGCTATTTGACTTTTTTTTTCCAGTCACATGCCCATCACTAATATTAGGCCTAATATTGACCAACATACACTACAAACCAACTGACTCACATGGCTATCTGGACTACACGTCTTCCCACCCTGCCCCCTGTAAAGACTCCATCCCCTACTCCCAATTCCTCCGCCTACGCCGCATCTGTTCCCAGGATGAGACGTTCCACACCAGGGCATCGGAAATGTCCTCGTTCTTCAGGGAACGGGGATTCCCCTCCGCCACCATAGATGAGGCTCGCACCAGGGTCTCATCCATACCCCGCAACACTGCTCTCTCTCCCCATCCCCGCACTCGCAACAAGGGCAGAGTCCCCCTAGTCCTCACCTTTCACCCCACCAGCCGACAAATACAACAAATAATCCTCCGCCATTTCCGCCACCTCCAACGTGACCCCACCACTCGCCACATCTTCCCATCTCCCCCTATGTCTGCCTTCCGCAAAGACCGCTCCCTCCGCAACTCCCTTGTCAATTCTTCCCTTCCCTCCCGTACCACCCCCTCCCCGGGCACTTTCCGTTGCAACCGCAAGAAATGCAACACCTGTCCCTTCACCTCCCCCCTCGACTCCATTCAAGGACCCAAGCAGTTGTTCCAGGTGCGACAAAGGTTCACCTGTATCTCCTCCAACCTCATCTACTGCATCCGCTGCTCTAGATGTCAGCTGATTTACATCGGGGAGACTAAGCGGAGGTTGGGCGATCGTTTCGCCGAACACCTCCGCTCAGTCCGCAATAACCTACCTGAACTCCCGGTGGCTCAGCACTTCAACTCCCCCTCCCATTCCCAATCCGACCTCTCTGTCCTGGGTCTCCTCCATTGCCAGAGTGAGCAACACCGGAAATTGGAGGAACAGCACCTCATATTCCGCCTGGGTTGCTTGCGTCCGGTTGGCATGAACATTGAATTCTCCCAATTTTGCTAGCCCTTGCTGTCTCCTCCCCTTCCTTAACCCTCGAGCTGTCTCCTCCCATCCCCCCGCCCTCGGGCTCCTCCTCCTCCCTTTTTCCTTCCTTCTCCCCCCCACCCCCCATCAGTCTGAAGAAGGGTTTCGGCCCGAAACGTCAACTATTTCCTTCGCTCCATAGATGCACCTGCTGAGTTTCTCCAGCATTTTTGTGTACCTTCGATCTTCCAGCATCTGCAGTTCCTTCTTGAACACTAATATTAGGCTGACTAGATTGTAACTACAAACTATCTATTGTTTCCTTTTATTAAACTGTAACCCATTAGCTGTGTTTCAGTTCTTAGGATCTTGGAAAATGGTCAGAGCTTTCACTATGCCTCCCTTGCTTCCCTCACCAACCTGGGCTAGATTGATCTGCATCTGGGGATTCATCTGTTTTTAAAGCGACAAACTCCTTAATAAATCTCCTTCACCATATTTAACAATCAATATTACACAGTCCCTCTCAGCTATATGCCCTCACTTTAATTTATGAAGATAAACATAAAATGCGAAGTTCTCTTCACGAATCATACTTCTGTCTTCACACTTAGTATAGATCTTTGGTCTCTGAGACACCATTCTCTTTCATTAGTCATCTTCTTCTTTATAATCCATCTTTGGGTTTTGCTGGATTTTACTTTTCAATCCATTGCATGCCCTCTCTTTGCACCCTTTTCCCCCAGCTGAGACGATTTCTTGTTCTGTTCACATCACACACTATGTGTTCCTTTCAAAACACTCTCAATTATTTAAAAAACATAATTAAATAAAAAAGCACAGTGTAACCATTAGTGACATTGTTTGACGTCAGAGAGATGGACCATCTATGATGTGTAAACTGATACGGCAGTGAGGTACTGCATTGTACAGGATGGTTTTTTGCTGGACATTATACCAAGCTCCTGCCCACTTTCTAAGCTTGGTGTAACATCACTATTTCTAAATCTAATTCTGCAGTTTCCTGCCCAGTAATTATTTTCACCCAACGTCATCCAAACATACCTCATATTCATATTGCTGTTTATCTTAATGATGTGTGCTTTGATGACATTGTGAGATAAATAAATATTAGTTGGGAAACTAGAGCCAACTAGTTTAGGATTAGTATTAGCTTTGGGTTTGTTATTGTCATGTGTGCCGAGGTGCAGAGAAAAGCTTTGTTTTGCATGCTATCCAATGAAATGCATTGAAGGGCTACACAATAGCGTAGTGGTAGAGTTGCTGTCTTATAGCGTCAGAGACCAGGGTTCGATCCTGACAACGGGTGCTGTCTGTGCGGAGTTTATATGTTCTCCCTGTGACCGTGTGGGTTTTCTCTGGGTGCTCCGGTTTCCTCCCACACCCCAAAGACTTGTAGGGTTATTGGCTTCTGTAAATTGTCCCTACCATGTAGGATAGAACTACGTATGATCATTAATCGGTGTGGACACAGTGGGCTGAAGGACCTGTTTCCTTGCTGTATCTTTAAACTAAAATCAGATAATACTATATATTAATATAATGGCCAAACTCAAGCACATTAGATAGAGTGAAGGAACATATACAGAGTGCAGAATATAGTTATTTACAGGTAGAAAAGAGATTTAAAAGAGAAGGGCGATTGTAATGGATGATAGTGAATCCTCTTCTAACGCCAGCACGCCACTTTCCAACGGTTCCTCAGCAAAATCATTGCTTAGAAGTGGTGATTTTACAGTGGGTTCTCTGTATATTAATGTTTATTTTTGTGCAGCACCACAGACACTATACTCAATTGAGTACTTAGAGATTATAAAGAACTTTGGTATATCCAGAAACAATATGCGAAGAGCAAGTTTTTTACTAGTTTTTTTTTCTTGCATATAAAAGGGATAGATGTTATTGAAGTCCCAATGAAGCAATGGGGCCTACTAAACATAACAACAAGAAATGGTGAAAACACTCTGCAAGTTAGGCAGCATCGTGCTGAGGCAATATTTCAGGTCAAAGACCCTTCCTCAATACTTTTTCCGTTTTTAAATTTCTGATTTGCAGCTTTTTTGATTCCCATCGTGCAGCCTGATAGTGCTGATGCCCCAAGCCCGAGGGCTGCAGGTTAAATCGGTCTCAGCACCACAGTCGCAGCCTGAGCTGCAAGGGCTGGGTATCACTGGAATAAGCTTCCTCACAGTGGGATGAAAGGAATCAGGTGGAACTGCGTGCGCGGTGCCTGGGCAGTACCCTGCAGCTCCTCGGGGACTGGAGCAGAGGGTCATTACTGCGAATCTGAGAGCAAGAGGCACCTCCACACCATCTGGGCAACGGAGAACTGAATCCCGACTGAATGGAAATGAGGGTAATATTTTGCTTCAGAAAGGAACACCGCTGAGATTGAAAAATGGCAAATGGCCGAATAATCTTCTGTGTAGTAATAGCTGTCAGCTTGCAAAATAGTCGTTTCAGAGCAGACACTGTGAATGATCGCTCAAAGCCTACATCACCATCCCTTCACAGCTATACTTAATAAAAGTCAGGTGGTGATGTGACATACACGGTAAAAAAATGACAGATGCACTTCCTTTAATCTAGTGTGTGAGCTTCTGGTGGAAATCTAATTACTCTGTTTTGCCCCGAGGTTGTGGACATAACAAGGTCTCCAAACGGCTTGATCCTAATGTTGTCAGTTCAACAGAGTTGTCAGAATAAATGGCCAAGTCAGAAATAAATAAATAAATAAAGCCTGCTCCCCTGACCCAGCTGTAGAGTCTGCTCTTGGCTGCCTGTCTGACGTTGATCAAGGATTAATATCTGTAAAGAGCAGTTACAGGCACATTTCTTCCAGCCTCATGATAAGTCATGCAGCATAGTAACCGGCCCTTCGGCCCATCAAGTCCATACTGACCATGAAGCACCTTTTACTCTAATCCTGCCCCAGCCAATTCCTCATTAATGCTCCTCAGATTTTACCGCTCATGTACACACTGGGTGCATTTTACAGTGGTCAATTTACCTCCCAACATGCACGTATTTTGAATGTGGGAGGAAAGTGTTTGACGGCACTGGGCCTGAAATCGCTGGAGTTTAGAAGGATGAGGGGGTGCCTCATTGAAACTTACCGAATAGTGAAAGGCCTGGATAGAGTGGATGTGGAGAGGATGTTTCCACCAGTGGGAGAGTCAAGGGCTGGAGGTCATACCCTCAGAATTAAAGCACGTTCCTTTAGGAAGGAGATGAGGAGGAATTTCTTTAGTCAGTGAAATTCTTTGCTGTGGAGGCCATCAATAGATATCTTTAAGGCAGAGATAGATAGATTCTTGTTGAAAATTTGTCTCCATTTATCTAACATCACGGTGCTGACTTCATCACAACACAAGACACTAGTACGGGTGTCAGTGGTTATGGGGAGAAGGCAGGAAAATGGAGTTAGGAGGGAGAGATAAATCAGCCATGACTGAATGGTGTAAACTTGATGGGCTGAAAGGTCACTTATGACCTTATGAAACTGGGGCAACCAGTGTAAACGCATGTGGTTGCAGGGAGAAGGTGCAAACTCCAGCCTGGCAGCACCAGGGCTCAGGATTTAACCCATTGTCAAATTATTATAAAGATTATATAGGTCCTTTTGTGCTTTTGCCGTGTCCAGAGGTGTCTTGTGTTGTGATGGAGTCAGCACTGTGATGTTGGAAACATGGAGACAAATTTTGTACATGAAAACAAGATCCAGGAACAGCATCCAGGAATGACAAAACAATCTGTATTTACTGTTGTTGGCTGCATCATAAATAGAATGTAGAACAGTACAGCATAGGAACAGGCCCTTTGGTCCATGCTGGAAAATTAAACTTTAGCCTGCATGTCATCCATATCCTTCCATTCCCTGCATGTTCACGTCCCTATCTAAAAGACTCTTAAACCTCATATTCTATCTGCTTCCATCATTAACTTGGGTTCCTACATTCGCTGTGTAAAAAACGTTCCCCCTTTGATCTTAAAGCTCGGACATTTCCACTCTGGGAGCAAGATTCTGACTGTCTACTGTCTGTGCCTCTCATAATTTTGTAAACTTCTATCAGGTCTCTCCTGAACCTCTGATGCCAGGTCAGAATTTAATGCAACTAGGACGGCTGATGCATCCCATATGGTATCCCATATTTAAGTAAGTTTAACACTTATGATTATGATTATCACCCCTACCAGCACGCTCAAAAGAACATAAGAAATAGAATCAGGAGTGAAGTATTGCACCTTCTCTCCTATTTAATGAGATCATGACTGATGATTTGTTTCAGTGCCAGTTTCCTGCACCAATCCTATATCCCTTGATTCTCTTAATATCCAAAAATCTATCAATGCCTGTCTTAAATAAACTTAATGGCTGATGCTCCACAATCTGCTTGGATAGAATCAAAATCCTCTCGGTGAGAGAATTTATGTTCATCTCTGTCTTAAATGGCCAACGTCCTTACTTAGAGACTGTGACCTCAGCTGCGGATGCACACCTATCTTATCAAGCCCCGAAATAATTTTGGTCTTGGTCTCAATACACAGAGTGACCCTTAGCATCCGTTTGCTGCCACTGTAATTCCCTCCCATTCCCATCTGACCTTTCTATCTATGGCCTACCATACTCACTGTAGGTGAGACCCAATGCAAACACCTCATCCCCCATCTGGGAAAGTTGCAGCCTGCAGGAATCAATATTGAATTCTCTCATTTTAGATAACTCATTCTTTCTCATTATTTTTGCAACCCAGTCATTTGTGATCCCTTTTCTTTTTGCTTAGTCTTTCCTCACAGGGAAATCCTCCATGCTTAGAATCAGTCTGATGAACAGGGCTCTGCTGGTAGTGCTGTAGTTGTACAGAGGCAGTAGGCTCATGTTTCACAGATACACCTGATCAATTCTTGAAGAATAAAAATATTTTAAAATGCTGATGCTGGAAATCTGAGGTAAAACCAGAAAATGCTTGACTCCATCAAAACTCATATGTGCTATTCTAATAATTCTTTTTTAATTACATTAAGACTTTCTGTGAATTTTTGGTTTGTCAAACAAGTCACGACGTCAAATCTTACTGATGAAATGAAGAGCGATGCATCAAACGTGGTTGGAGTTAGGTTGATCTTGGCCTGTGGTGGTGAAGGGGTTAATCAACATTAGCAGCAGGAATGGTACAATTGCATACTTGTAACATCTGTATGTGCAACTTCAAATATCTGCTCATTTTGAGACATGCCCCAGAACCATAGCTTCAACGTCGAGGTTCAGTTGAAATAACATGTCACTTCATAATGTGATAACTGTAATATTCTTTTGACCTGCAGGCTTGACCTCTGACATTTGACCCGCAGGGGGAATATAGTCCATCCAATGAAACACTCATCTCCTGAACTTTCAGAGCACAGACATGAGTGCAGGAAATGGCTAACTATCAAACCTGTCACTCATCCAGGGTCTAAATGATTCCTCGTCCCAGACAGTGGCTTGTCCTGGGGGATTTATGTGAAAGCCCAGGGACAATTGAGGAGAAGGGGTGGGCCTGACAAGCTAACTGTACAGCTTCAGTGGTGCATTCAGTTGAGATTCATGAATGAAACTAACCGATGTAAGGGTTATTTGGAACTCCCCAGAGGGCCAGCAGCAAAGGGCTGTTAAGTGAGTGAAAGGCCAGACTCTTAAATAATCTGCTGGCAAATCAAGGGGAAGTTACAATAAATTGGGGTGAGGCAGTCAGAGGTTACACAATTTTTATAGGATAGAATGGAACTCTCTCTCCTGTAAAACATGTCTCCCAGCTGGAAATAATGACGCTTCTACTGGGTCTTGCAAAATTCTAGTGTCCCGAATTCTAGTGTCCCGAATGGAACTCTCTCTCCTGTAAAACATATCTCCCAGCTGGAAATAATTACGCTTATACTGGAACTTGTCCACAGCCCGGTGATGATACAAAAGCTTCACGGCAGAAATAAGTGACGAAGAATTCTAGTGTATCGAAGTTGGTGTATTGCAGGAGCATCACAGCGAGCTGGCTCCACCCTCCTCAACCGTGGCGCACTCAACCACATGATAAACATTTCATTTGTTCTTGATGCCCTAAACCCCAGGGGTTACTGAAACATCTTTCTGTGTTTTGGAAGATGTGTGTCATCGAGTAGGTTTTGAGTGGAAACACGAGTGGGTTTCCTTCAGTGCACCAATATCCCCTCACGGTTGGTAGGTTAATTCATGACTGTAAATTGCTCCAAGTATGTAGATGAATGGGTGAATCTGGTAAATTGTTAGGGTTGTGGAAAGCATAATTCTTGAGATTTACGATCTGCACCATTGTCCAGCTTCTACTGTGGGGATCCCCGTGGACACCTCAACAGATGACCACGACTTGTTGGCATGAAAGAAAGGGCAGAAAGAAATGAAGGGAAGGAAAGCCTCGTTACAGGAATAAATCTCCAGGTGCAGTGGAATAGCTAACATCCGTGTTTCATGGAGATATTGCTAAATAAATCAATTACAAACATCTGCAGCATCGTCATCCCGCTTAACATGTCTGCAGGGAGGTAGAGGCACGTTCAGACCTGCAATGATGCAGGACCTAGTGCCCTATCGTTCATGGTCAGAGCATGGTCACCTTTGCAATAGATGGTAGTGCTGCGCAACTGGATATCTGCCAAATGGTCCACTTGGAAGGGAGTTCCACAAGATGGTCGCGACACATGGCTTCAAAGGTGTTTATAATTGCTCAGGTGTGTTTAAATACATCCTTCATAGAGGTATAAGAGAGCTCTCCGCACCTAGTCCTTCCTACAGTCTTTCCATCACCTTTGGAAGCTTTTATTGCTGTTTATCAACATGAAGACGTAAGTTGAGCCAATGAAAGTCAAAGAAGCTATTATAAGACTGAGAAACATGCGCAGGCATTTCTCCCTTGCCTCTTCCCCCCACCCCCTTCCATCTATATTCCTTCATCTGGCTTCACATTTCACGTCTCTTCTATCCTCAACTCCTTATCTCACCCTTTTGCTTTTTCATCTCTAACCGTTGTCCAACCATCTGCCAAATAACACCCTCCTCACCTGTATCCCCCTATCACTTGCCAGACTTTGTCCGACCCCACCTCTCTTCCAGCTTTCTCCCCCCTACTTCAATCAATCTGAAGAAGGGTCTCAACCCAAAATGACCAAAACTTATTAATGTTCCCCAGAAATGCTGTACTCCAGCACTTTGTGTCTTTTTTTGTAAACCAGCATCTACAGTTCCTTGTGCATACATCAACTGCAACTTCCTCTTCTTGTCACATGCCACCCTAACTTGAGCTTATTCCTTCATTCCTCCTAGAATCCTGGATCTCCATATCGAACATCTTTGTGGACTGCAGCAGTTTAAGAGTCCATCTTTATCTTTTGAAGAGCGTCTCATGGTTGACAATAAATGCTATCACTGCCAGAGAAGTTCACATCACATAGAATTATAAAGAACAACTCTGTACACATACTTGGCATGTATAGAGTTAAGAGCATTGGCCCAGATTTGCCCAGCAGCAATGAGTTGCCTGCGATCACTGCTCACCAACTTGTTATATTTGTATTTACCTCAAATAGATGCTCAGGTGAAGCAAATGTGATCTTCTGTGCAGTGCAGGGACACCTAAACACAAACACTGATCCTGTGTCTCAAGTCAACATGGAACAACCTCTGGCTTAGCTGGCTGTCAAAATTGGCGTAAATATATAAAATGTTTCTTAAGGCCTTTGATTTTCACAAATCGTTAAGACCTATTAATGATGAACAAATAAATAATAGAAATAAACGTTGAAAGACTCTAAAACATTATATAAACAGTTCAAAATATTTCAATAAAGCTAATTAATTTTTTGGAAATTGTGAATATTCTGATCCTTATCTTGATATCTGGCAGTCTCTCCTCCCCGTCCAATCTGGCACGGGTTCAGTAAACAAATTTCTCAGTGGGGTTGTTTGGGGAGTTGGCAGAAGTCCATGCAACCTCTCTGGATTCTACGAGGAGACCAGTGATGTAACATATCCGATAAAGCCCAGAAAAAATTTGTCAGGAAACTTGTGATAATCCCGCATGCCTGACATATCTTTAAGGGAAGATCTATGGAGATTTAGCATGAAAATGAAGGCTGATGCCAAGGTATAAATAGATTTAGTATAACGAATGCTTGGTGTCCTGTTGGTCAACGCCTAGTAGAAGAGACAGGGTTAAAGTAGTCTGGACAATCCTCAAGTATTCTTTAATTTAAATGCAATATTCTGATCAGCATTATAATTCATAGGTAAATAGTAATGCGTATACAAAAGGTTTGTAAGATTACACATGGAGGGGGGGGGGGGGGGTGGGGGGGGGGGGGGGGTGGCATTAGAAGCAGAGGCGTTGGTGATGGGAAGATGTGATCAGTTTATGCAGGCTGTTTCCACTAAATGTAGTTAGATAAAGGAATTTACAATGGGAGAAGTTGCCAATAAATGAATAATGATATAAGATTTCAATCTCCTTTGGCATGGTAGTTGGAGCGAGAGTAACAGTGGCCAGGTGACGTTGGTAGGAGTTGTGGAATAACTGATCCACAACGTGGGAATATAATTCAGTGCACAGTTTAAAGCTAAATTCTGTACTTCAACTTGCTAGAGAGTGTGTTTGCATTGTAATGAATATGGACAGTTTCCATTTTATGTACAGGCATAGACATTTAGTTTCACATTGGCAGTAGTGGATATAATTTGCAATGTTTCTAATATATTGTGGATTCACTTTTTGTAATGTAATGCCACACTTTTAGAAAGTTTTTAAAGGAGGATTTATTTTTTTTTGCTTTCTCCAGGTTTTGTTTTGTGTCTTCCAAATAGTTTTGGTGGAAATTCTGCTTTCAGAGGAAGAGTTGACCTACTCGTTTGAAATGGATTGGCGGATGCACCAGAATAACAGGCAAACAAAAGCAGTAAGGAAATGTAAGCATCCACCGAATCTTGGAATTGCAGCATCATAGACTACAAACCATTGTACCTGGGTCAGATCTATCTTATTAGTACTTCCCCTGCTTTTGGATAGCATTGTATGTTTTCCCATTGTGTTTTTTTAATCTAATTACTTTAGTAAATGTCCAATGCAGTCTGCATCTTACAGCTAGATGGCAATGTATTTCACACCACATTAACCTGGCACATAGCAGCATGGCAAAATATGGCATGTTTCTGTTTGCCTGTGCCACATGCCCGCTGTTGCTGACGCCATTGCTTATTCACAATCATAATTGTGAGCAACACATTTTAATCTCCCCTTCTCTGTGCTTTAAAGAACAAACATAAGTTTTCCAACTTCCACATATACCTTCTTCATCGTTATCTTTCACTAATATTGGCTACAGTCTTTTTTTTTATCTTTTGCAATTTAACTTGTTTTTTAAATATTCCATTAATTTTCTTGAACTTATTTCTAATGGACTTAAAATACTTGGGTTCCTCCAGTGGCCGCTGTTCTTCTCCGTGGCACTCGTCAGAATTTAATGATGACAAGGATGAGTGGAGGGGATCCCACACGATATCAGTCTGTGTCCGTGAGGGAGTTCAGAGCATTTCTAATCCAGCACCCACCGAGGAACAAGGGAAAACGTTAAACCCAGGGAAAATATTGTACAAAGATGTTGAAGAAAAGGAGATAAAAGTTTTTAAAAGGTTTTTGTCAACGCTTGGTTTTGTTCAAATCAATTCTTCATTTTGTTTATTGCATTTCTCTTTGGATTTTCTGAGATTTGTTTATAAATTCCTTTTTTATGCTTTGTTGCTACCATCATGGTTAATGTTTTGCTTACATTTGACAGACTTTGACTCTTCAACATCACCGTTTCTTGGGAGAGCTGGCTGATTGCCTTCTTCTGATTCATCGTAGCAAACTGGTTTTGATGGCTGGGAGATGTTTACCATCTTTGCACCCATCAAGTCTCCATACTTTCCCTGGCAGAAACTACTGCGCGCTTTCATCCTTTCCCCCCACCTAGATTGTGAACAACTCCAAAATTATTGCCAGATGTTGTTCGGGACCAGCAGAGTGGCACAATCTCCATATCATTTCAGATGTTTTAGCAAACTGGCAATAACGTAAAGGAATAATCAATGCACCCTTAGAAATCCTGCTCCTGAGAACTAAATCACTCTGTGGCTACCCTGACAGTGAGTCTGTGCTCTTCCCACTGGTTATAATACTGGTTACCTCACCTCTACTCAATTTGTAGTTAGCAGGGTGGTGCAGCGGTAGAGTTGTTGCCTTACAGCACTTGCAGCGCCAGAGACCCATGTTCAATCCTGACCACGAGTGCTGTCTGAACGCAGTTTGTACATTCTCCCCGTGACCACTTGGGTTTTCTCCGAGATCTTCGGTTTTCCCCCACACTCCAAAGAAATACTTTGGTTAATTACTAGGTATTAGTGTAAATTGTCCCTAGTGTGTGTTGGATAGTATTAATGTGCGGGGATCACTGGTCAATGTGGACTCGGTGGGCTGAAGGGCCTGTTTCTGCGCTGCATCTCTTAAATTAAAAAATAACTAAAATTAAATTATTGAAGCTTGAACAAAGCCTCAACTTCTTAAGATTGTTCCATATTGTACAGAAAGGTCTTTAGTTTTTTTGCTAATGGGCCATTGAAAACTTGAGAGCTTTAGTTTCAAAATATAATAATGTTATGCATTTAAAAGGCAATTTTGTTGTCTCAGGATATTTTAGAGTGAATTGTAGCCAATTAAATACATTTTTGAAATTAGTTGCTGTTGTAACTGAGGAAATGTGATAACTTATTTGCTCTCAGCAATTCAACATCAACAGTGAAGATGGGTCTCGATCAGAAACGTCACAATTTCCTTTGCTCCAGAGATGCTTCCTGAGCTGCTGAGTTACTCCAGCAGTTTGCGTCTATCTTTGGTGTAACCCAGCATCTGCAGTTCCTTCTACACAGCAATGCAATACTGACTGGTTAACCTGTTTCATCATCTGAGGTGGGTCTCAGGTAAATATTAGAAACAAAGAACTGCTGGTTATCACACAAACCAATACAAAATGCTGGAGTAACTCAGCATGTCAGGCAAAATCTCTGGAGAACATGGATAGGTGACATTCCGGGTCGAGACCCTTCTTCAGTCTGAAGCACTTTGTGTCCTTTCAGAGATTAGGAGGGGAGGGGAATTTGCTCTGGGCTTCTTCAAATAATACTGTGGAATGTTTTATGAACATTTGAATTAATTGGGTTAACATCTCACCAAAAAGATGCATGCATCTCACCACGAGGAAGTGCCAGCATTTTTACCAACTTGTCCATGCAGTAGTCTGGGAACACTGCACATGTGTATGCTAATATATAACTCCGGAAATTCTGCCTAGGTGTTTACCCCAGTCGTGACAATTGCGCAAAATGGACTTCAACAAAGTAACATTAATTCCCGCAACCTCCAACAATTATGGGAAAACTATCCACTGAACCCCACCGGTATCAAGCTGGCATCAGAAACACATTTAATTTCAGCGGAATGGAATAGTTGCCAGGGAGACAAGCAAACTAATGGTAATTTACATTTTTTTGATTTAATGAGTTTACTGACATTTATTTGATTGTTTCAAGTATTTTTCAATGTTTCAAGTGCTAAAATTTTTGAATTATTAACAGCATTCGTGATTATGTGCATTACTATATATTTAATTTTTAATAGTTCTTTAATTTATTTCATTGTGCGTGAATGGCATTGAAGATGTTTGACAGCTTTGGCAATTGGTTTCGCTTGTGGGTGTGGTTCCACAGACTATCAAAGTTTCCTGTGAGCTTTGCAAAAATATCACCATGAGGAAGTTGCTGGTGTAAGTGCCTGTAGCAACATGACTCAAATAATGATGCAATGTTGTTCATACTTACAATGCTAACTCTGCGTCATTCTGCATGTTTCAATGTTTGGGAAGATGACGTTATTGCAAAACTATTATCTGGTGGGCCTTTGGCCACGTGTTAATTTTATATCTGCCTCTTTTCCGAAAGTTGCTATCTAATTTTTCATAAATCTAATAACACTTCACAAAATGTTGGAGCTGACATATTGGAGAACTGCCGCTTCGAGCACCAGTGAGCTTGGTTCAATTCTGACCTATGCGGAGTTTGCACAATTTGGCTGTAACCACATGGTGCTCCTGTTTCCTCCCATATCCACAGGATGTGTAGGTAGGTGGTTAATTAGCTGCTGTAAATTGCCCCTTGTACTCTTTTGAAAGAAGAACTCAGAGGGGCAAGGGAATGTTTTCTTTATTGGTGTCATGTTTTTGTTGCTGGTAACACCAGTATTTAACTGCCCAATCCTATTTCCCCCATAGCTGAGGAGGTTTGTCCACATTACTGAGTCTGGACTTGCACACAATCCAGAATGGATGGATAGTAGATTAACTTTCCTGTAAAGCGTTAATAAACTAGATGGCTATAGATTATATTCTCCATCCGGAAATGTCCAACACCTCAGTAGTATGGCCATTGAGCAAGCTGGCCGGGCTTTGAAGGTCAGAGCTATAAGATACTTAGGTGGTTTGACAGGATAAAAGTTGGGATATTTTCACAAGTGGGAAAGTAAAGAAACAAGGGGACATCGCTGCAAAATAAGGGGCCGGTCATCTGAGACTGAGATGGAAATTTCTTCTATCTAAGGTAGTGAATCTGGGATTTTTTGCCTCCCAGAGTGGTAATGTCTGATTCATTAAATATACTTAAGTTGGAGATTTACACTTATTTGGAAGATAGAGGAATTGAGGGTTGTGAAGAGCGGGCACAGAAGAGGTTGAGACCAGCATAGTTCAGCCATCATGATATGGAATGATAGGTAGACTTGAGGGGACTGGTGGTGGAAACGTGTGTTCTCATGTTCTTGCCATTCTACCTGCCAACTGAGGCAGATGGGATGAGAATTAAAGTGAGTGAGAAACCTACTTGAGCTTCTCCTCAGCATATCCCATTTCAATTTACTTATGTGATTTGCAAAAATGACTAAAACCAGAATACAGTTATAATCATGTCCTAGAAATGCATTCATCTAATAATGTTTGTTTGGTACATTGCAACTGAAAGTGTCTGTTCCCTGAGTGAAATACAGCAATGATCATTTCTGGGTCACAAAGTCATTTGATGTGGAAAAAGGCTCTACAGCTCAATAATGCTTTGCTAACAATTGAGCACCCATCCCAGCTAATCCAACACTATCCATTTTATTGTCCCCACTTCCCTCTCTTGAAGAGGGTGCAAAAAGTTTATCGGAATTCTGCCTGGATTAGAGCGTATTAACTCTCAGGAGAAGTGAGACAAACTTGGATTGTTTTCTCTGGAGCATCGGAGGTTGAGGGGAGACATGATAAAAGTATATAAGAGGCATTGATAGGGTAGGCAGTCAGAACATTTTTCCCAGGATTGAAATGTCAAAGACTAGCGGGCACAGCTTTAAGATCACAAGAGGTAAATTCAAGGAGATGTACAGGGTAGGATTTTTTTTTTTATACAGAGGGTGGTGGGTTTCAGGAACACACTGCCAGGGGTGGTGGTGAAGGCAGACACAATAGTGGCATTTAAGAGATTTTTGGATAGGCACAAGGATGTGCGGATAATGGATGGAGATGGACTATGCGCTGACAGAAGAAATTAGTTCTGTTCTATAAAGCTGAAACAATAACATATCATCATGTCAGTAGAAAGAGAACAATGAAGAAAATTAACAAATTAAGCAGACATCATAGAGTAAGAAAAATACTTAATAATTCAGATCAAAGACCAGAAATCTAGCTCTGTCAAAACATAATTCACCCAGTTTATCATCTTCCCACACACTGACTGATCTGATGAGTATTTCAGGCATTCTCACTTTTTATTTCTGATTTCCAGCATCTGCACTTTTGTAATCCTGTTGATTTATGGTTTCTTTGTTATTCAACATTTATGTACCAAACAATGTTGTGACCTGCCCATATCTCATCCTTCAACTGGCAGGAGGGGGAAAGGTGACGAATGTATTCATTAATGGGGTGTGAATGCCTTTTACTGCCCATCCCTGGTTGTGAACCATCTCCCTCAACTGCTGCACTCCTGGTGCTGTCTGGTTGGGAGTTCCATGTTTTAGATCCAGCGAGGTAGAAGGATAATGTATTGGGAAGGGTGATTATAGGGTGATGGGTTGTATATATGACTAAGATACTGTATAGTATATGAGGGTTTTTTCTTTTCTTTTTCTTTTTTTCTTTTTTGTATGGCTTTGTAAATATTTGATTAGTGTATAAATGTAAATAATTTGGTGTACATATAGCTGCTGGTGTACATATGGTGTACATATAGCTGCTAAATTTGTATAAGATAATTACAAGCAGTTGAATAAGGGGTGGGAATTAATAAGCTTTGGCTTCTTCCTGCTCCTTTTCAGACACATACGATTTCATTTATTTATAGATATTGTTTATGACACTTTATAAATATTCTTGTTTTATTTTTTGTATGCTGTTTCACACTTGCTTTTTATTCTTTTATTCTGTTCGAAATAAATAATTAAATAAATAAATAAATAAATAAATAGATAAACAAATACATTTCCAAGTCTTGCAACGAGGGAAATTTGCAGATTGTTGGTGGAGGTACTTGGTTATGGAAGTGCTATCTGAAGCGTAATGGCTGCAATAAGCCAACCTAACCTTTACGCTTAATGTCAGAATGTTAAGTAATCTACATAGCAATGTGTGAGAAGCCTTTGAAATAGTTTCAGTTCATAGCTGGATGTAATCATAGCTGGTATTAAGTTATCAATTACCATGTCTAAAGAAAATCCTGGACATTTTGTCATGTTTTCACATCACTGCGGCTTGAGGAAAAATGAGAGAGAGAAGGCATGCTGTGGTATTTAAATCAGAGGCTGGATAGCACAAGGGAGCTTTCTATGGTTGGGGAACAGGTCTGTATTCCACTCCAGATGATGACATATGTTTTTAATTTTTCCACAGTTTTGTACCTTGACGTGGAAAATATCTAAAGTGATTTATTCTTCCCTCAAAGCAGGTTTTTTTTATAATAAAAGGAGGTGAAATAAGATGGAGGTGAAATAAGGTAAAGCAGAAGGAGCATCATAAATTCATGAGTAAAAGATAGCAGCTTGCTGTTATAATTCATCGGAATGGCGTGATTGGACTCTGCTCTTTCATTTGATTGCGGCAATAAAAAACTAAGTTGGATGCATTAAAAATGTGGTTCACCAGGAAGATCAACAGCTAGTTCAGTTGGGAAGTTCATTATCTCTGTGCTCTTCAGTCCATCCGATCAGAAAGAACTTCTTGTAATTTGAGTCAAGCAATGGCAATAACCGCGCCATTGACATCAATGTCTTTGAATCATCGATGGGACAGAAATAAGGCTGGGATGCAATGCGGCAAAAATAGGATTGTGGCACTGCTCTGTGTTAAACAGCTCAGTCACGGCTTGAGATTCGGGGGTTTAATAAAAGGCAGTGGAAGCTCCACCTCATTGTTTGTCATTGTCAGCATGTCAGCATTTTGGAGCCGAGGCAGCGAAGGAGGTTAGCACCAGCTGAAGACTTCAGGTACCCATGGAAGGAGCCTGTGATGTTACATTTCTTGCCCTTGCCTATAATTAAAAAGCTCACATTACATATTAATATCTCCCAGCTGGTCCTCACTTGATTGATGCAATGTGTGCATTTTTGCTTATGATAGGGCTTGAATATTTCAGCCTACTTTTATGGTTCAGTTTGGGAGTATTTTCTTGATTGTCCGTGTATTGGAAATTTGGTTAATTTTGGTTATTAGAAAACCTCAAATGATGCATCAACTTTTGGTCTCACTCAGGATCCAAAAATGTAGCCACTTGAAATTACAAGTTAAGTATGCAAAAATTACAATTAAGTTTTACAAATGTATGCAAAATTTTGTTTTAATTAATTGTGCAATGGCAACGTTTCTCCAAATGTAAATTAAAAAATATATATTTTAGGTTAATAAATTGAGCAAAACATTTTTAGAAGTTTAGAGACTTCTGCCTTGCCTCTCGGCTCCCATTTCAAGAACAGAGTTTCCATTCCGCTTGTCTCTGCTTTCAATAGATCATCCTTCATAGTTTTTGCTAGCACCAACAAGATGTCATTGCCTGACACAAATCCTTCTCTCCTCCCCACCTTTTTCAGCATTTGAATAGGATCACTCCCTTTGTGACACAAAGTGCTGGAGTAACTCAACGGGTCAAGCAGTATCTGTGAAGAATATGAATAGGTGACGTTTTGATCGGACTTGAAATGCCACCTACCCGTGTTCCCCAGAGATGCTGCCTGACCCACTGAGTTATTCCAACACTTTGTGTCCTCTTTTGAAAACCAGCATCTGCAGTTCTGTGTTTCTACTCCCTTTGCAACATCCTGGTCCGTTCTTCTGTCCCACCCATGACATTGTGTCACATGCAATTTGCAACACCCATTCTTTCACCTGATTCATTCTCATTAGACATGGACCCAAACAGTCTTTTCAAGTGAAGCAGGGATTACGTTGCACCTCTTCCATTCTCGTGCACTGCATTTGGTGTTCGCAATGTGGGCCCTGCTACCAAGTGCAGGTTGAGTGAGTTCTTTGAGTGGTCAAGTGACCCTGGGTTTCCATTTGTTTGTCACCTTAATTCCCCATCCCATTCCCATTCCAACCTCTATGCTTGTGGCATCTTGTCATTGCCACAACGAGGCCCAATGCAAGCTGGAAGTACAACACCTTCTTTTATCTCCTGGCACTTTCCCGCAAGTATCTCAGTATTGAATTCTCCAATTTCAGATAACTCATTCTCTCATAAAGACACAAATTGCTGGAGTAACTGTAGATGATATGTGCATGTACCTTTAACATAGTGACCTCACCACTACTAACCACTCCCCATATCACAAGTATAATTACAACCTCCCCACCCACTGATCTCTCTCTAGTTCCCGTGACAGACCACGTACAGCTAGTGCAGTAATGTATGTACAGTATGAATAAACTGGAGTAAAGCCACAGAGTGTAAATGACTTGTCTTTACATGGTGTCATAAATCGTTCCCTTGCTGTTTACAAAACTGTTTATCGGTTTTGTTTTATTTCCTTTTGACCCAGTTCCCCGCTCCCTTTCTCTGTTTCCTCGTTATGGCCACTTCTTGCCGCAAGCCCGATGTGCTTGTCTTCGATTCCGACATTGCCCATCGGTGGAATGTCTTTAGACGTGACTTCGATCATTATGTCACGATCGCTCATCCTGCCGCCACCCCTGAGGTCAAGGCTTCTCTGCTCCTCAACCTGGCTGGTCCCGATGCCCTGGAATGGTCTGACTCATTCGTCTATGCTGCGGGTGAAGATGTTCGGGACCCGGTATGTCTAGTGGCTAAGTTTACCGCGATGTGCGACATCCCCACTAACTGCATATTAGAGCGTTTTAAAATGTTCAGGCGGCGTCAGAACCCAGGCGAATCCGTTGATAATTATGTCGCTGCGCTGCGACACCTGGCCAGGCGATGCCGCCTTGACACGCTGACCCCCGATGAACTGACCCGGGACATTCTGGTTTATGGTCTACGTGATGACAAGCTGAGGGCTGAACTTCTGCGCAAGCCCGACCTGTCTTTTGATGAGGCTCTGCACGCCTCCCGTATGGCCGAGGCTGTCTCCTCGGCGGTGTCACCGGCTGATCATGACATTAACTTTGCCAGTGTTGCTGGCCGTCGGCGGAACACGGGCCCGCCATGACAACGGGGGCCCCCTGCACCAGGGGGGAGCAACCCGCAGCGTTGCCCCAATTGCAACTTTGCCTCTCATCAATTTAATGCGTGCCCTGCCTTGGGCAAAACGTGTAATTTCTGCAGGAAGTTAAACCATTTCTCTGCAGCCTGTCGTTCCCGTGGGAAGCCTGTTGCTGCTCAGTGGGGCATGTTAAACAATTTGGTACAAGCTGATAGCCAGTACCAGCCTCCAGTTCCTCCCAGGGGGAGACCAGCATATTTTCACTGTTGGATGCACCTGCTCTGATAACGGACCCTTCGGTTCGTGTAACTATAAACTGGCTGCCATTGTCCGACTGCAGGCTTGCCGGGGAGCCGAAGGTAGCGAAGTGGTGGCGCAGCTTCCCGATAACGGCCGAAGACGTGAGGGAGTGCACCTGGTCAACCTCGAACCAGCTGGAGTAAAGCCTCCAAGTTCAAGGACTACATTTTGGGCAACAACTTCACTATCGAGACCGACCACCAGCCGCTGGTCACCATCCTCAACAAGCCGATCCATGTTGTCTCATCCCGGTTGCAGCGCATGATGCTGCAGCTCCAGCGTTTCACGTTCGAGATTGTCTATCGCAAGGGCAAGGACATGTTCATGGCCGACACGCTGTCCCGCGCACCGCTAACGTCCACCGATCGCTACCCATATGAAATGTCTGACCTGATGGTGCTCAATGTGAATATTGTGCCTTCACAGCAAATGCAATCCCTGGTCCAGCACACTGCCGAGGATCCTGCCCTGCAGCAGCTTGCTGCCGTCATCCAGCAGGGCTGGCCAGACCGTCGCTCCGCCTTGCCGGCAGGTGCCGTGCCCTACTTCCTGGTCCGTGACGAGCTCGTACTGCACGACGGTGTGGTTGTGAAGGGACACAAGGTTGTTGTGCCTGCTGACCTGCACGACCACTATTTTCAGGCCGCTCACCGCGGCCATCCTGGAGCCGAGGCCACTCTGTCTCACGCTCAGAGCCAGTTCTACTGGCCCGGCATGGCTCAGTACATCCGGGAGAGGGTCTCCGCCTGCTCCACCTGCAACAGCCTCGCTCCCCACCAGCAACGACAGCCGCTTCTGCAGCAGCCTGCTCCCGAACTGTCCTGGATGGCGGTTGCCACTGACATTTTCGAGTGGCGTGGCAAGCACTTCCTGGTCCTTGTCGACTCTTACTCCAGCTGGTTCGAGGTTGACCAGCTGCGCTCCCTCACATCTGCGGCCGTTATCGGGAAGCTGCGCCGCCACTTCGCTACCTTCGGCTCCCCGGCCAGCCTGCAGTCGGACAATGGCAGCCAGTTTACGAGCGCCGAGTTTCGGGATTTTGCGGCCAGCTGGAATTTCCGCCACTTCACCAGCAGCCCGGAGTACCCGCAGAGCAACGGCCTGGCAGAGCGCGCGGTCCGCAGTGCCAAGGACTTGCTGGAACATTGTCGATTGTCTCACTCAGATTTTTACCTGGCCCTCCTTAACCTTTGCAACATCTCCCGCGACCCTGCCATGGGCTCCCCGGCACAGCGACTCATGTCTCGCACCACAAGGCCCCCCATCCCGGTGGCCCAGCGCTCCCTCGTGCCCTCCGTCCTCAAGCCCGCTGCTGTCCAGGAGCGCATTGCCCTTAAGCACGAGATCCAGAAGCACTCCCACGATAAGTCGTGCCGCTCACTCCCGCGTCTATTCCCCGGTCAAGTCGTCCGAATGCAGTCCCCCTCCGGCCACTCCAGGCTCGCCACCATCGTCAGTACCGCGGGCTCGCCGCGTTCCTATCTAGTCGACCACGACGGCACCGTTTACCGCCGGTCCCGCCAGCACCTGCGGCTCTTCAACGAGCCTCCACCACCGCCCGCTGACCCTTTTGCTCCTCCGCTGCAGTCTCCTACACCGCCCGCCGCCCCTGGCATGCCTCGGTCCCTGCCTTCTCAGCTCTACCAGCCAAAGTCTCCTCCAGCTCATCCTCCCTCCCCTGCCCGTCTGCCCACTGCTGCACCCGTTTCCCCTCCTCCTTCTCCGTCTTCTCCCTCTCCTCCCGGATCCCCCGTTCCGTTTCGGTCTCCTGCCCCTGCGCCGGTTCCTCTTCTTCCTGCAGGGAGGGGAGATGGCGAGATGCGAATCCGGTCGGGGCGCGTTGTCAAGCCGCCCGTCCGCTATGGCGACTTTGCGTAACTGTTCACAGCGCATGAGACGTGGTCGCCCTGTCACCACCTTGTTGCCTCTTGTTTCTAAGGGGAAGGATGTAGATGATATGTGCATGTACCTTTAACATAGTGACCTCACCACTACTAACCACTCCCCATATCACAAGTATAATTACAACCTCCCCACCCACTGATCTCTCTCTAGTTCCCGTGACAGACCACGTACAGCTAGTGCAGTAATGTATGTACAGTATGAATAAACTGGAGTAAAGCCACAGAGTGTAAATGACTCGTCTTTACAGTAACTAAGTGGATCAGGCAGCATCGGCAGGATAGGTGATGTTTCAGGTCAGGACGCTTCTTTACTGATTGCAGGGGTGGAAGGAAAGAAGCCTGGAAGAATGGAGAAGCAGGACAAAGCATGGCAAGTCATGGGTGAAATGTAGAAACAAAGAACTGCAGATGCTGGTTTATACCAAAAATAAACACAAATTGCTGGAGTAACTCAATGCTCAGACAGCATCTCTGGAGAAAAATAATGGTTCATAGGTGAACACAGGTGAGGGGTCTGGTTGATAGGTAGATATTTGGACAAAGGCCAGAGATGAACACACAAGATGTGAGACAAAAGGAATAGAGAGTAGAAAATTGTGAAGCTGGAGGATTAATGAGGTGCGTGCTTTGTAGCGTGCTCCATTTTATGTTTTTATTTCTGAGTCTCCAGATGTTGCGGCTATTTCTCCACAGTCACGGATGACACCATTCTGGGAGAAGGAATGTTGCACATCTGTTCCAGCCGTGGGCATTGGCAGTGATATCAAAATATATCTCAGGTAATATTGGGCACTGCTCTTGCTGCCCTTTCTTGATTGTTAGTAGCACAACCGCTGGATATGTTGCAGCTGGAATGAGCATTTATCCACAAGCTCACATCCCGTGTTTCCGCAGCAATGCAGGTAAAGATGAACTTGTTACTCTCAAAATTGGCAACAATGCTTTTTATGTCAAGGATCAAAATGCAGACTCTCAGCCAGTGTTACTCATTTCCTGCCCTACGCCAGACGCCTGAATTAGACACTCCCTTCTGAGATTTGATGATGGAAAAATTACCAGGCAGACCGAGAAAAAGATTCAAGGATGTTGCTCAAAGACTCCTTGAAGAAGTGCAAGACGGAGTCAAAAGCCATGAGTCAGGAGCCAGCGGACGCAAGAGAAAATGCCAGTAAGAGTGAACCAACACTGACTGATTGGAAGTTTTGGCAGTGCAGAGGGTTCAGGTGTATAATTAGTTTTAGTTTGAGTTGTAGAGATACATTGAGGAAACAGGCCCTTCGGCCCACCGAGCGTGCCAACCAGCGATCCGCGCACACTAACACTATCCTACACACACGAGGGACATTTTACATTTATACTAAGCCAATTAATCTGCAAACCTGTATGTCTTTTGAAGTGTGGGAGGAAACCGAAGATCTCTGAGAAAATCCACGCAGGTCACAGGGAAACTGTACAAACAGCACCCATAGTCAGGATCGAACCCGGGTCGCTGGCACTGTAAGGCAGCAATTCTACTGCTGCCCACTGTGCCACCCCATTTCAGTATTTGATGCAGCAAGCTTTTAATTCTCAATCCAAGTGTGGCATGAACTCGGAGAACATGGGCTACTTCACTCTTTGGGGCTTTGATTGATTTAATTAGATAGATGACATTCTGTCACAATCTTAAGCTGACAAAATCAAACAACCCTTTTGTTCTTCAGAACTGATCAAATTGTTCAGTCTGTGGATTTCATTCCAGGGTTGTCACTGAGCATAAATTTTGTGAGTGGTCCTGCAGAATTCAATCAATAACAGCTTTGGTTTAAAAAAAAACATTGTGACTGACGGGAATGCATTGGGTGCTTAGTTCAGTTCCGCGAAGATTGCAAAGTAGACGCCCTGTGACTCCCATGCATTGGTGAATAAACCCATAGCATGACTGACGAAACCCATTACTTTTTCCTGAAAGAAGTAGACTGAGGGCCAACTTATATGACCACATCTAACAAATGGCGGTGGTCCCAAGATTAGGGCAAATAGATTTTAAGTTACAGAACAGGCTCACCATGTCGCTTCAGAATCGATATGAGTTATCAGAGTGGCCTATGACTTCTTGAGTGAGTTGAGGACTTGTGCGAGCAATGTTGCTGGAGAGATGGAATTACAAATGTAGACAATTTCCATTCCAGCCGATACAGTATTCCTTCCTTTTTCGTTCTTGTGGTCATCGAATGAAAAGTAAAAGAATATTTATAGCTGCATCTCCATGCATCTTCAGACTTCATTCCAGGAAAATGGCTATTCTTATATTACACACCGTGCCTGCAATGCTTCACAAATCGTTTTTGAAAACCTGAGGCAATTACTGTAAGGTTGTTGAGCGTACAGCCTCCAGTTGCAGGGTCTTGCGGTGCAACTGATTAATGAGTCCTGCTTGATTTAACATGGTCCCTGATCTGTACCTTGGTTCATAAACCAAACTGCTTAATATCTTGGCATACTTTGAATATACTTTAAACTAGTATGGATTCAAGTGAATAGTTTCCATGACAAAACGTGGCTAAGACCATAGTTACTATGACTCATATATTTAATTTAGTTTAGTTTATTGTCACATGTACATTTAGTTTAGTTTATTATCACAGTTTAAGGATAAGGGGGAAATCTTTTAGGACCGAGATGAGAAAAACATTTTTCACACAGAGAGTGGTGAATCTCTGGAATTCTCTGCCACAGAAGGTAGTTGAGGCCAGTTCATTGGCTATATTTAAGAGGGAGTTAGATGTGGCCCTTGTGGCTAAAGGGATCAGGGGGTATGGAGAGAAGGCAGGTACAGGATACAGAGTTGGACGATCAGCCATGATCATATTGAATGGCGGTGCAGGCTCGAAGGGCTGAATGGCCTACTCCTGCATCTATTTTCTATGTTTCTATGTACCGAGGTACGTTCAAAGGCTTTTGTCGCATCAACAGATATGTAAAAACATAATTATTTGAGATTGTGCAAGAGAGTGTCTGATGAAGTAATTTGTGAGAAGATGGTTTCATTTAAAAAGGGGTCTAAATATAAGAAAGATATTCAACAGTAAATCTATTGGTATAATCTATTGGTATAAACATGGGAGAAACTATACTACCTAAGGTGATTAGAGTGTGAAATGTAGAGATATTTAAGGGGGAGTTCGAGAAAGTCCTGAAGGAGAAGGAAAGCACTATAAGATATGGTGATCTTTGTCTGATAGAGATTATTTATCTGGTAGAAATAACTGAGAAGGAACGGTTGGAGGATGAGGTGAATCATAAGCATTGGTGCATCCAATGTTCTGAGTGACAAGTTCCACAAATTTATTTGGCTACTGATAGCACCATGGCTTTATGAAATAGAACGTTACAGCATTCTTCTTCTTTTCGTGTCTTTGAAGCTGGTTGACTATATGACAGTTTCCCATTCCTTTACACAGTCCTTTGCGTTTTTATTGAACACTGCAAGATCCTTTGAGCTGCACTGGTTGGGTAGTAGGGGGCTGACAAGGCAGTGCTGCATTGTATGGTCCTCTTCTCCACATTCACAGGTGGTTTGGCCAGTTTCATAGCCCCATCTGGCCATGGCAGCTTTTGATCGCCCTGTTCCTGTTCTCAGGCGGTTGAGCGTCTTCCACTGGACCCATGGTGCTTCTGAGCCCGGAGGGAGGGCTTCAGAAGGAGGGATACCCATGTCAGTAGGAGGGGGGTCGTCCTCAAGCCTTTTTGTCCATAGTTGGAGTCTGGTTTCTTCCCGTGATGTTATTAGGGGCTGGACATGGCTGAGAAAGCTTCTCCTGGACTTCAGCCGTTGGGCCGGGGGTACACGTCCGTAGAGGAGGTGGCGTTCATCACTGGTGGCCTTGGTCATCTCTACTCGGCTGGCGACTTCCCGTCTCACATCAGCAGGGGCAATGCCAGCGAGGAGGTGCAGGTTGTTTATGTTGGTGGGCTTCAAGCAGCCAGTGATTGAGCGGCAGGTGTTATTCAACGCTGGGTCTATTTCTTGGCATGGGATGATCTCTCCCAAACAGGACACGCATACTCCGCAGAGGAGTAGCACAGGGCCAGAGCAGTAGATCTTAATGTGTGTGCTGTGGCTCCCCATTTGGAGTTGGTCAGCTTCCGGAGGATGTTATTTCGGGAGTTAACTTTCAGTTTGGTGTTTTTGACGTGTTCCTTATAGGAGAGAGTGCGATCCAGTGTTACACCGAGGTAGACAGGGTTGGTGCAGTGCCCAAGAGGTGTTCCAGACCATGTGATGTTAAGGGGTCTGTTTGCTTCCCGGTTCCTGAGATGGAACGAGCAGGCTTGGGTCTTCGCAGGGTTTGCGTGTAGGTGGTTGCACTCGTAGTAGAGGTGTAGCTCATCTAGGGCTGAGGTGAGATTCGCTTCTACAGCTTCAAACGTACTCTCTTGGGATGTTACACAGAGGTCGTCGGCGTAGATGAACCGCTCAGTGTTCTGGTCCATTGGCTGGTCATTGGTGTAGATGTTATATAGTAGTTGAGCCAGCACACTACCTTGAGGCAAGCCATTCCGTTGTCGTCGCCAGCGACTTTGCTTGTTGTTAAGGACAACATAGAAGCGCCTATCTTTCAGGAGGGCTTCGATGAGGTCCGTGAGTGCCAGGTCTTTGGTATTCTCCAAGATTCTTTTTTAGGAGGAGGCGGTGGTTCACAGTGTCATACAGCGGCAGACAGATCAACAAAGACGGCTCCTGTCACCAGTCCTTTCTGGAACCCGTCTTCAATGTGCTGTGTGAGATTCAGAAGTTGACTTGTTGTGGATTTGCCAGGTCGGAATCCAGCTTGTTGAGGGATGATGGCTGGTTCAGCGACTGGGGCAATCCTGTTGAGGATCAGGCGCTCAAACACCTTGTACGGGTGGCATAGCAGGGAGATTGGGCGGAAGCTCTTTGCATATGCTGGATCTTTACCGGGTTTTAGAAGGGCGATGATTTTGGTTTTCCTCCAGATCTTTGGGATGTTTCTTGTCAGCATGCAGTTGTTCGTCAGCTCAAGGACCCACTTCCGTGTCAGAGGTCCAAACTGCTTGATCTCCTCTGTACATCAGAGGGTGCAGACCACATGGACTGCTTCATAACTGAGCAATCCCATGAAAAGGATAACTAGATTAGATGGGCAGCAACCATGCAACACAGATATCCTTGCAACACAGAAGGAACCACTCAGCCCACTATGCCAGTTTCCAGAGCAATCACATCATTCTCACTCTGCCTCGCATTTCCCTGTAACCCATTTGCTCTCTCTCTCTCTCACACTCATCAGCTCCTCCATTACCTGAGACAATTTACAGCAGTTAATTATAACCATATAACCATATAACAATTACAGCACGGAAACAGGCCATCTCGGCCCTACAAGTCCGCGCCGAACAATTTTTTTCCCTTAGTCCCACCTGCCTGCACTCATACCATAACCCTCCATTCCCTTCTCATCCATATGCCTATCCAATTTATTCTTAAATGATACCAACGAACCTGCCGCCGCCACTTCCACTGGAAGCTCATTCCACACCGCTACCACTCTCTGAGTAAAGAAGTTTCCCCTCATGTTACCCCTAAACTTCTGTCCCTTAATTTGGAATTAACCTGCCAAACAGCATACTTTTGGAGATACATGAAACTGCAGATGCTGGAGTCTTGAGCAAACCACAAAGTTACTGAGTAACTCAATGGGTCAGGCAGCATCAGTGAAGGGAATGGATTGGCGACATTTCAGATCAGGACCCTTCTTCAGACATTTTTGGAATGTGGGGAGGATGCAAGAGCACGCAGGTCAGAAGGGAAATGTGCAGACCTTGCCACAGAGAGTAACTGTGGCCGGGAATGAACCTAGGGCACAGGAGCTGCAAAACAGCAACATGCACTTCTGCACCACTGCTACTCCAATGGATACTTGTCCCAAATGTGTACAAATCATCTGTGTCAATCTCCTGGTTCGTGGTTGAATAGTTTCCTGTTATCTAACAACAATTTCCTTGACTTCAGTCTTTCTGAGCATTGTTTCTTCATTGAACCATTGCTGCATCTTTAAAGTTATTATAGGTCTGGCAAACGATCGCTCCAGGTCATTGTAAATAGCTCCCTCAAGAATATATACAATGTACACTCAACCTTTTTCATGTGCAGGACGTGGATGGATTCCACAACGGAAAATACTGTCTGGGCTAAGCAACTTTTATTTACAAACAAAATTATTCCCACACAAGTAAAACATATGGTGCAAAACAGAATCAACGGCACACTCTACCTTCAAGCTGGGTTACCAGTTAAAGGAGTTCACAGTTGTTCCAGCACTTCTCAGCAAAAGTTCTTTGAATGGCAATATTGGATATATTATCCCAATTTGTCTGAAATGGCACAGTGAATATAAACTGAGGAGCAGAAGAACATTCCGAGCCATAAAATCTTTATCTTTTGATGATCTGTTAATTTCTTTGAAGTTGATGTACCCCCTGTGGTAGATTATCTAATCGGGGCTATACAGTCTTATGAAAAAGATACACGTTTTGAGATAAACTGCACTATGGAGCCCAGCAATTTTGAAACAAGAAGCTTCCAGATTTTACTTCGGAGTCACGTGAGTGACTACATGAAGAGCCCGCCAGCACGCATGCGCGTCATTACGTCTAACGATGGTGCAGCGACCGGTTGGACAGGCAGCACCGGTAAGTTTAAAATCCTACAGGTAAGTTTAAACTTACTTCTTAGGTTGTCCTTGTTCTAGGAAACTCTTCCCGCAGAGTTTCCTATGGGATATTACAACGGTAACCCGGTCGGACCGCGGGGGACTACGGCAGCGCCTGTTTTCAGGGCTGCTTTCAAATCTTCCCTCAGTGGAAAGGAGTGCATAGGGTCAGTGTGTGTCTGGCCCCAACACTGGAAGTGTGTCAGAGGTATTTTAATTTCAGGGCACATTCTACATTAGAGTCCAGTATACCCCGGGTGGGGACCAGAGATCCCCTCACGTTACTAACGACTACATCACCCTTAAGTCTCCTATGGCAGTGGTTTCTAAAGCTGGTAGCAGCCAGGGAACTGATTCTGTGGGCAGAGGTTTCAGGCCTAGGCCCAAGCTGGCCTTCAGGGGAAATATACTATCCACGCACCTCGGCAGTTCTACCCTCCAAATCAAGGACGGGAATGAAACCTACATCAGGGGCTTTTGGGTTTACCTCAAGACCACCGGTATCTACGCAGGTACGTGAGTCTGGATTCTGTAACATAGGTTGTGTGGTCTAGTTATAGTGTATTTTTCTCAAGTATGGCTATCAGGGTGGGCATTGATTTAGTTGAAACTAGGTCACGTCATCACTATTTTACCAAGAGAGGATTATTGTCACTTACACCAACAAATTGGGTAATAGAATTGCACCTGCCATGGCAGTCTTAATCACTGGTTGAAAAGCCTTGTTGAGCTTTAATTATCAGTCACCTGTGCGAGCTATACATGGTAGCGTCATGGTTAATCCTCTCATTAAGGGACTGTGGAAGATTCTTCCCCAAATTGCCAATATCAATTAAGTGATCAAATCTCTCGTTAACTTCATTCAGGTAAATGTCTTCGCCCATGACAAATAACTGGCAGGTTTGTGTCCAGCATTTCTCCCACTATGTCTGACGTATGGGGGCCAGAGGCGCTCCAGTCCTTCTCTGTAGACTGTGTTAGCATCGGAAAGGAGCAGGATTCGGAGTCACTAGCACGTGCAGCCTGTTTGGGGAATGAGGATACCAACAGCGCATCGATTTGCACAGCTAGTCCTGGTGGCTGCTGAAGGAAGCAACCAGACAAACCCAACTCAAAGTGAGTGCCAAGGCTTGGGCATCTACGTCAGGCGAGATTGGGATTCGTCGCAGTCAAAGAACGCTCCATCTAAAGGCAAGTTAGGCAGCAGCTACTGGTTCAGGGTTGCAAGTTCCTCCCACTCAAAGGACGGAGTGGTAGAGAGAGTGCTACAGGAGTATGCACATGTGCCTGAAGCAACGCCTGGTTCAGGGTTGCCATTCCTCCCACTGGGTTGAGCGCAGTGATGGAGATGGTGCTAAAATACATACACACATGCCTGAGGCACACCAGGTTCACCGCATAAGTCCTCCTAATCGGATGTATAAAGGATGAAGATGGAGCCATATATATCATAAGACCATGGGAGATGGAGTCGCAACACATGGTGCGTACAGAGGCACGCACAGACAAGTTGAGGAGGCGGATGGTGACAACGGATTCAGGTGAAATTACTTCCACTCTAAAAGAGTGCTTAAGGTTAGTATGGATTGACTCCAAACAGGAACGGAATATGACTGCCGGGATCCCATGCTTAATGCATAATGCACGACGGTAGCATGCGAGAAAATGGTGCTTTGCCTCTACAATTGCTGCTCCGTCGGTGACGGACTAGCCACTAGAAGAGAAGTTGGCCAGCAGCATCAGCAATTAATGGGAATGACAACATGGACAGAGTCTGCGAATGAAATTTCACTAGAACTCCAGTAAGGTAAGGGACCTGGAGTTAGAGACACTGGTAAGTAGGTCTCGTTATTTACCTCCATTAAAGTTCACTATGGTGGACGAACAGTATTCAGCATTGCTCCACATCATTTTTCGTCAGCAAATCTTCAGTTATATTACAAACAGATGCGAGGGCTTAAAGATGTGAAATTACTAATACCATCTCTACTCATGGAGGTGATGGGATTTGCATGAAATACCTATTCTTCAGTTCTATGGTATCGGCTACCTTTAGACACTAGGTGCATGCTATGGGTTAAGGGTTGTGCGTATATGCATAATCAGCATGTTCAGGTCCAAACTCGTACGCTTTGGTGGTATCATAGGTTAATCACTTGGGTGCAATCAAGTCTAGGTAGCCAGGAATGTTTTATCTAACCTATTTTGGCACGAGTGTAGAATCAATGTCAAAATCAGAATAGATGAAGGATCACTAGTATTTTAATGACGATGACTTATGGAACACTAGATCGAGATGTTGCATCCAGGCTCTATCATCAGTAGATATATATTTTATAGATATATGCAGGCATGGTTCCCCCTAATGTTGGGAATCATATAAGAACCTTATTTGGTTAATTCTAACATAGAGTTGCTGGCTCAGCCGTGACTGGGGAAACCGTCCTATGCATGATAATTAATTCAGAGACATATATACAGCATGGATACTGACGACTGGGAGTTCATTTTCGAATGGGGTCTTGACATAATTAGTTATAGTACCATTATCTGTGCCAAATGTGCCTTCTCATCATATTCTGCTAGAAGCAGGACACACCCTGTTGGGTCTCTCCCTCTGATATCCAGATTCATGAAGGGTATCTTCAACTCAAACCTCCCAGGCTTAGGCACTCAGAGATATGGAATGTTCACATTGTGCTGACGCCGCTTGCCAGTGGGCCCCGGGTTCATCCCTGTCCTTGGCCTAACTCACTTAAAGTGGTTAGGCTCATGGCACTGGTTCAGCGCATAGGGTCCAGTCATTGCATAGCGTGACTGGTCAGCATGGTTACAGCTGCAGACAAATAACTATTTATGTTGTGGCTTAGTCAAGCAGTGTAGACCAGGTGCATCAGGTCTGTAACTACAGTTTGGGCATGCCCCATGGACCTTCGGTTATGTGTGGTCATCTACTACTATACGTTAGGTCACTTAGAGCCTTAGGGGCACGGATCTAGCAATGTTGTCAGTTACATAAACTCATAGAAGGTATCAGTATAGACCATCTCCAGGTTAAACGGGTTCTGGATTATGCAGGAGTGACTGATTTTAGAATCCCACTCCACCACGGCTGTAACAGTTCAGCGGTAGGGATATGGACGTTCTACGGTACCACATCCTAGTGTCTCCAGGGTGGCCAAACGAACGATCTTTCAATACATTGTACAAACCCATTGCCAGTCCGGTAGTATTTGCCAACTCATTTAGTTCTGTCTATAGTTCCTCCTGGATGACAGGGGTTACGATTGTGATTATTGGTTCATAGAAGAGCATCAGCATGTCTACATCTATGACATGTCTGAATGCATGATTATCTTTACTCATCCTTGGTCAATTGATGTAGTGTGTGACGCATGGACTCGTTCCACGGCATGAAGTCACAGAGCTTTAAAATCTTCACGTAGTCACTCACGTGACTCCGAAGTAAAATAGTAAGATTAAACGAGAATTTACCAGTTTGAAGATTGATCTTTATTTTATGAGGAGTTACGATGAGGGATTACGTGCCCTCTGCTCCCAACCCCTCCTCATAAAACTCAGCTGGTCGTTCTAATAATAATAATAATAATAATAATACATTTTATTTGTTGGGCGCCTTTCAGACATCTCAAGGACACCTTACATTGATTAACAGGAATATAAACATATAATCAGAGTAAAATAAATAATAAAGACATCACAGAGACACAAACTAAAAACAGAATTCAGTCCAAAAACAGAAAATCAAAAACACAATGTGAAGAGAGAGCAGCGGCAGCCAAAGCGCGCCAGCGTCCACTCTCCCTCCACGGCAGCCATCTTGGACAAAGACTAACAGGATTACATTACAGACAAAAAAAATCATCCCCCCACAGTGGAAGGCACAATGTCCAGTCCCCACCCCAAGTTCACCCCAAAGTCAGGCCTATTGAGGCCACCGCAATTGCCTCTACGGAGGCCCGATGTTCCTGGCCATTCTCACCAGGTGATCTTGCCCCGGCGTCGGGAGAGTCCTCTCAGCGGCTGGGCCACCTGGAACGGCCGCTTTCTAGTTGGAGACCGCGGCTTTCGAAGCCGACAAGGCCGCGCCGGTTTGGAGCTCCCAGGCTCCCGATGATGAAGTTGGCGCCGCCCGCTCCGCTCCGCAGACCCGCAGCCCGGAGGTGTTGAACTCGGCGGTCTCAGCTCACCGGAGCTCCAGCGCGTCGATCCAGCGCAGCGACCCAGGCAAGGCATCGCCCGCTCCGTTCCACGATAGCGCTCCAGCGCTGTGCCGCCACCGAGGCCGAGGTGCTGGGCGGTCCCCGCCAGGAAACGGCACTCCAAGCCCGCTGGTAGGCCACGAGGACGGGTCAACGGGCAGCCCGGAGAAAAAGCTGCCTCACCGACCAGGTAGGGACCTAGAAGTAGAGTTGACACCTACCCCCCACATTAAAAAGTCCATATCCCCTACGAACGAAAAACAGGACTCACTAAAAACTATAAAAAAAAGCGAATTAAAACGGACGGCTGCTGGCTAGCAGCCGTTCCTCAAGATGGCTCCTCCTGACGTTCTAGTTTCTCGAACCTTTCTATTCTCAGGTTAATGTTTCCTGTCTGTGACTTCACACCGCTGCTTTGAAGATTGACGCGCATGCGTGCTGGTGGGCTCTTCACGTAATCCCTCATCGTAACGCCTCATAAAATAAAGATCAAACTTCAAACTGGTAAGTTCTCATTTAATCTTACTATTTTTGTTGTGATACTCAAGCTTGCTAACTTTACTGACATGGCAATGGGAAAGCACAAACATTAAGAAATCATTAATAAAGAAATCATTTAAGAATTAGAAACCAGGAACTGTAGATGCGGTTAATACACAAATGGGCACAAACTGCTGAAGTAACTCAGCCGGTCAGGCAGCATTTCTGGAGAACATGGACAGGTAATGTTTCAGATCGCGACCCTTCTGTTGACCCTTCTAGCAGTCTGATGAAGGGTCTTGACTCAAAACATCACCTGTCCTCATTCTTCAGAGATGCTGATTGACCTGCTGAGTTACCCCAGTATTTTGAGGCCTAAAACGAACCCAAGTACCCAGTTCGACTGCAAACATGAAGCACAGTCGTCCAGAGCTGGTTGGCGGTTTCCTAATCCATGGCAATGATACTCCACACCTTGGTAACTCACTGTCTGGCCTTGCCATACCTGGCACAGCACATTATCATGACTCACTGGACCTGGACCACAGGGACCTCAGCTTCAGCTCAGTCAGCCTCAGACTAACTCAGTGTGCCTCCACAGAATGTACTGGGAGGAACATTGGAGCAGTTACTGGCTCTTCAATCTGTACTTTATTTTAAAGGGATCAGAACTGATCTGTAACCACTCGCCTAAGTCCCTAGGATTTGGAGGCGGCCATTTTCACTTGCCCACATCACCCCTTTCCATGTGACCTCTGTGCCGTGTATGTGACTGTGTATGGCTGGCTTATGGAAAACACATTTCTCCTCAATAACAGACCCATGTTGGTCTACATTTTACCTACCTTTGCTTTGTAAAAATTATTTTGGAATTCAAAGTCATTTTGTAAAATGGAGGCTGATATTAGTAAACGTTGACCTTAAAAGCAACTTTTCATTAAAATTGTGCTGTCAAACAATATAAGGTATATATTGCAATAAACTGAATTTTGTTTACATTTTAGCAATGGCATGATAATGTGTGGCCGCCAGTCATTTTTAATGCATGATATGGAGGTAGACAAACGGAGCTGGACAGACCTTCACATGAGCTCATAAATGGCCTCAGATTGGATGAGGTAACATTTGAATGCTATGATATAATTGGGTTCCTTGTAGCAGAAAAAGCCTGGAGCCCACCCTGGCCTGGATTAGTGAGCTAGGCTCAGCTACTCGGGGATGGAGAACTGGAAGTGGCCTCAAAAGCCCAGGGTTTAGGAGCAGACTGAAGAAGGGTCTCAACCCAAAATGTCACCCATTCCCTCTCTCCAGCGATACTGCCTGTCCCGCTGAGTTACTCCAGCTTTTTGTGTCTATTTTAGGAGGTGAGTCACTGGCTGTTGGCTCTGCCTCTGGTGATACCTGGCCTTTTAGGGGCAAATCTCTCAAACATGTTATAACATAGATGTTGGTAAATTGCCAGATGGTTGGAATTAGGATCCCCTCTTACATTGGGAGACCAAAACTCGACACAGTACTCCAGCTGTTATGTCTGCTGTGTTTAAAGTAATTATTTAAAGTAATTTGTAAAGTATGTCACTTTTTTACATTTTATCCATTGCTTGCTTATCAGCATATCCATTAATATAGTCTCACAATATGGTTTCAGATTGAACTGTCAATCTTAATACAAAATACCTTTTTTATTACAGTTATTTGTTCTAATGGTCTTCTTACACCAGTTAATTTGTAGAGCTTTCCTCATTACACAATATCAGATACTCATGTAGTCTCTTAACGTATTGATTGAGAAATCCATCTCTTACTTGCTTCAAGACTTCCCCTCCACCATATACTACTGATTTGGTTTCCCAGTCTAAAATTATCATTGCATTATCTTTATTACATGGACCTCAAATTTCTCGATTTATGTTATACCCTACAATATCATGATTGTTTCTGACCTGTAGATAGTTCCCATAAATCCATTATTATCCATTATAATTATTTCACTCGTATACTTGTCCTCATGTACAGTATGATTCGACTGGCTAGCTGGCAAACCAAGTTTTTCACTGTATCTCGGTACATGTGGCAATAATAAGCTAAACTAAGATAAGCTGCCTAGGGAAAGCAGCCAACATAATCAAGTACCACTCACACCCTCATCATTCTCTCTTCTCCCTTCTTGAGCAGAAGATAGAAAAGCTTGAAAACAGGTAGCATCAGATTCAAGAACAGCTCCTTCTTGAACTACTACAACAAACTGGTAATTATATGCTCAACATATCTCATTTGCTTAAAATTTAAGTTTATTTAATTCTTTGAATCTAAATTCCTACCTCCCATGGAGGGATTCAAACTCGTGCCTGCATAATAAAGGGATATGGACATATCCCTTAATAAAGGGATACACTTCTCACTTATTCTTTCACATACAAGGCATCAAATTTCAAGGAAACCTATGAGCAATGGGCTTCAGACAGAGCAAGGACAACAGCTGAGCAATCAACACTATCACAATCCAATGCACAACATATAGTGAGCCACCAGCATTAATCTCCACTGGCTGAAGGCCAGCTCAGTGAAGCTGTATATGTTTAGGGGGTGAATGAGTGCACAGCCAGATTCAGCATGCAGCCAAGAACCAGCATCTTAACTATCGACGGCTGGAGCCATCTTCTGCAATTTCCTGCAACAGAACATGGAAGAGATCTGGAACCTTTTAAATGTGGATAGACCAGTGATGTTTCATGCATTAAAAAATAATCGATGGGCAGCTTTGGTAGCAACTGATAAAATCTGCAAATGAAAAGCCATGTGAGTACATGTGATTGCTATATATGTGGCAATTGATTAAATTATTCCACTGTATTTAAGGCTTAGTTTACTGCATATTACTTCTGAATGTTCTAATTAGTTCTCTGCATGGCTAGAGTTTATACTAATCTGGGATTTAAGTGGTAATTGTATAGATTCTTATTAATGACAGATTGTCTTCTCAGCATTATCTATCAATGCTCTACGTCTTCACAATAGGAAAAGTTCATGAGAGTAGTGGGGAAAAAAAACCTTCTAATAGCTGTTAAAATCTGATTGAAAGTTATCAAGATTACAGGTTCCTTCAGTGTACCCTCAACACTTGCAATGGTTAATGCAAAGATTAAGTGACATACTTGGAGATTTCGGACATCTCCAAGAAGGGAATTATTACATAAAAAAAGACGTTTTGATTTTCTTTTCTTGTTTTACCACACAATAATAGGTTAAACTGGGAAGGAAATCCAAATTCATAAGGGATATTTGAATATACATTATGGAATTAGAAGGGGGTCACAGATTTCACAAACATTGAAGCTCTTTTCACATAATGTGTGGTTGCAGTAGATGCACTGCCGTACTACACTGGACACATGGCTCCAAAACTGACCCTGGCTACCTCTGTGTGGAGTTTGCACTTCCTGTGTCACAGCCTGGGTTTCTTCCAGCTGCTCCAGTTTCCTCCCAATCCCAACGATGTGCCGGATAGTCGGGTATTTGGACACAGTGAAGTGTCACTGATGTGCAGAGACAATCTGAACGGAGTTGATGAGAATGTAGGGATAATGTGGTATTCATGTCAATGGGTGGTTGATGGTTGGCACGGATTTGGTGGATTGAAGGCTATGCATCCACATTGTATCACCATATGACTCAATGACTCTCTGATTTAGGTTGATGGAAATGAAATGCCCCTCATGATTTGTCTTATAAAATGGAGGAATGAAAGATTTCCCCGAGTGCTGCCTGGCTAGCGATCGAGGATAAACTCTTCAAAGAAACAAAAACATTCAGAGATAAATTAGATAGTGCAGGAAACCAGGTGTAGGGAGCACAATGCACAATTGGCATGTGCTTGTTTGACCTGAGAGTTACCCAGCAAAGGAGCATTCAGTGAATATCCATGCCAGTGTCTGTGCCTAGAAATCAAAGCTCTGATCACACTCCACAATAAAGCAGTGGGCCACATTCTCTAGTGTGTCTTAGACAAAACAGCAAGAATACAAGAAGATAGGAGCAAGAATGGACACTCAACTCTTCAATATTGCTCTGCCATTCACTATGATCATGGCTGATCTACACTGGCTCCATTCCATTGGCCTGCACTGCCTTCTGTGGCAGAGAATTCCACAGATTCACAACTCCCTGCGTGAAGAAAGTATGTTCTCATCTCAGTCCTAACTGGCCCCCCCTTTATTCTTAAACTGTGACCCATGGTTCTGAACGCCCCCAACATCGGGAACATTTTTCCTGCAGTTACAGTAAGTGAAAATCTAGCAGGCAAGCAGGATGCTTTCACCAACCACCCCCATTTGAAGTCCACTATCTTCCATCGTATCTACCCAGTGCTTGGTACTTACTTCCAGCAGCCACTGGTTGTCCTCCAGGATGCACCGAGCCGCAGCCTGATCCATGCCGGTCACCTGGGCGAATTCGGCACAGAGACTCTCACGGCAGCGGCGCAACGCTTCGACGCCTCCGACGGCCCGGGACTCTTGCACTGAGGCTGCTCCATGGCCGGAGCTGCAGTGAGCGACTCGCCAGCCCGGCAAACACTCGCCAGCCCCGCTCCCCGTCCGCATCTGTCCCCGCCGCTGCTTCTGCTTCCAACACCCGCGGCCCATGCAGTTGATATGAGTTTTGAAATTTTCGTTGATCACAGAATTTCTCACAACAGAACGAGAGAAATTTGCGATCAGCGTGAGAATTTGGTGAAATGCGTAATTCTCACGCTCAATGCATGGGAGTTGGCAGCCCTGCCTCTCTATCCCCCTCTCCCTCTCCCCCCTCTCTCTCTCTCTCTCCTCTCTCTCTCCCCTCTCTCTCCACCTCTCTTTCTCTCCCCTCTCTCTCTCCCTCCCACCTCACTCTCATCCCTCTCTCTCCCCCTCTCTTCCGCTCTCTCTCCTCTCAACCCCCCTCTCTCTCCCCCTCCCCCTCTCTCTCCCCTGTCTCACCTCTCTCACTCTCTCCCCTTCCCTCTCTTCTCTCTCTCTCTCCCCCTTTCTCTCCCCCTCTCTCTCTCTCCTCTCTTCCCCTCTCTCTTCCCCTCTCTCTACCCCCCTCTCTACCCCCCTCTCTACACCCCTCTCTACCCCCCCTCTCTACCCCCCTCTCTACCCCCCTCTCTACCCACCTCTCTACCCCCCTCTCTACCCCCCTCTCTACCCCCCTCTCTACCCCCCTCTCTACCCCCTCTCTACCCCCCTCTCTATCCCCCTCTCTACCCCCCTCTCTTCCCCCCTCTCTACCCCCCTCTCTCTACCCCCCCTCTCTACCCCCCTCTCTATCCCCCTCTCTACCCCCCCCTCTCTACCCCCCCTCTCTACCCCCCTCTCTACCCCCTCTCTCTGCCCCCTCTCTCTCATCTCTCTACCCCCTCTCTCTCTACCCCCTCTCTCTCTATCCCCCTCTCTCTCTACCCCCTCTCTCTCTACCCCCTCTCTCTCTCTCTCTCCCCCTCTCTATCCTCTCTCTCTTCCCTCTCTCTCCCCCTCTCTCTCTCTCCCCCCTCTCTCTCACTTCCCCCTCTCTCTCTCTTCCCCCTCTCTCTCTTCCACCTCTCTCTCTCTTCCCCTCTCTCTCTTCCCCCTCTCTCTCTTCCCCCTCTCTCTCTTCCCCCTCTCTCTCTCCCCCCTCTCTCCCCCCCTCTCTCCCCCCCCCCCTCTCTCTCTCTCTCTCTCTCCCTCCCTCTCTCTCTCTCTCTCCCTCCCTCTCCCTCCCTCTCCCTCCCTCTCCCTCCCTCTCCCTCCCTCTCCCTCTCCCTCCCTCTCCCTCCCTCTCCCTCCCTCTCCCTCCCTCTCCCTCCCTCTCCCTCTCTCTCTCTCCCTCCCTCTCCCTCTCTCTCCTCTCTCCCCCTCTCTCTCCCCTCTCTCTCTTCCCCCTTTCTCCCTCCCACCTCACTCTCCCCCTCTCTCTCTTCCCCTCTCGTCCTCTCTCTCCTCCCTCTCTGTCCTCTCCTCTCATCTTCCCCCCCCTCCCCTCTCTCCCTTCTCTTTCCCCTACTCTCTCTCTCCCCTCTCTTTCCCCTACCTCTCTCTCCCCCCTCTCTCTCCCCCTCTCTCCCCCCCTCTCTCCCCTCCCCTCTCTCTCCCCCTCTCCCTCTCCCCCCTTCTCTCTCTCCCCCACCTCTCTCTCACTCTCCCCCCCCCCTCTCTCTCCCTCTCTCTCTCCCTCCCCCTCTCTCTCTCCCTCTCTCTCTCCATCACTCCCTCTCACTCTCCCTCTCTCTCTCTCTCTTTCCCTCTCCCCCCCCCTCTCTCTCTCCCTTCCTCTCCCCATCTCTCTCTCTCTCCCTCTCCCTCTCTCTCCCTCTCTCTCCACTCTCTCCCCCCCTCTCTCACTCCCTCTCTCTCTCTCTCACTCCCTCTCTCTCTCTCCCTCTCTCTCCCTCTCTCTCTCCCCTCTCTCTCCCCCCCCTCCTCTCTCTCATCTCTCTCTCTCTCTCCCTCTCTCCCCCATTTCTCCCTCCCATCTCACTCTCCCCTGGCTCTCTCTCCCCTCTCTCTTTCTCCACTGTCTCTATCTCCTCTTTCTCTTTGCCCCCCCCCCACCTCTCTCTCTTTCCCCCTCTCTCCCCTCTCTCTTCCCCCTCTCTCTCCCATTCTCTCCTACCCTTTCCTCCCTCTCCACCCCCTCTCTCTTCCCTCTTTCTTCCCTCTCACCCCTCTCTCTCTCTTCCCGATCTCTCTTCCCCCCCTCTCCCACCTCACTCTTCCCCCTCTCTCTCTCTCTCCTACCTCTCTCCCCCCCCCCCCCCCCCCCCACCCTCTCCCTCTTCTCTCTCTCCTCTCACCCCCCTCTCTCTCCTCTCTCTCCCCCAACTGTCTCCCTGTCTCCTTCCCCTCTCTCTCTCCACCTCTCTTTGAGAGCCTGTCCCTTCGGCACAGAGACTCTCACGGCAGCGGCGCTTCCGACGGCTCCGACGGCCCGGGACACTCGCACTGCCCGGAGTGCTCCATGGCCAGAGCTGCAGCGAGCAATTCATCAGCCCCATAAACACTCGACAGCGCTGCAAACACTCACCAGTCCCGGCTCCCCGCATCTGTTACCGCTGCTGGTTCTGCTCCCATCCCTCCCGCAGCCCCTGCTCTCCAACACCCGCTGACGATGCAGTTTATCCGAGTTTTGAAATTTTCGTTGATCACAAAATTTTTCACCACTGAACGTGAGAAATTTCTGATCAGCGTGAGGGTGTGAGAGTTTGCTTGAGGGCGTGAGTCTCGCGCTCAAAGCGTGAGAGTTGGCAGCCCTGCAGTCCCTTATCTCAAATATGTGTCCCCTCATTCGTGACTCTCAATAGTGAAATCAGCTCATTATCTACCCTGTCATGTGCTATTAGTATTTTATATGTTGCAAAAAGATCACCCTTCATTTTTCTAATTTCCAAGGAATACAGACCCAACCTGTCAAACCTCACGAGAGGACAACCTCCTCATCGCCAGAAATCTTTTGGACTGCCTCTAATGCTGTTATATCATTTCTTAAATAAAGGGACCAGAGCTGTTCACAGTACAGCAGGTGTGGCCTCACCAACGGCTGTACAATTGTAACTAAACTTTATTTTATCTAAACTCCAACCACTTTGCAGTAAAGGCCAATATACCATTTTCCCTCTTAACTCCCAGATGTACCTGCCTGCTAATATGTTGCGAATGATTCACAAAAAACACTTCAATCCCTATGTCTTCCAATCATTTGCAATCTCCTTCCATCTATCCTTTTATTTCTCTTACCAAAGAACTTGATCTCACACTTTTCCACAATAAAATCAATTCACTAAGTTTTTGCCCACTCACACAATCTATCTATATCCCATTGCAGTGTCACAATATCCTCATCACAACTAATCCTACCTCAACAATGGAACAATACAGACCACTTCTTGCATTTCCATGGATGTGTTTCTAATTGTTCTTAATGTGACAAAGTCTTAAAGACAATCACATAGATGTATTTCTGTGATTGTCTTTAGACTTTATCACATTAAGTGCTCACGTTAGGCCCATAGAAACCTGTGCTGGTCCAGATCGGTTTTAAAGACGAGTGAAGAATGTGGGACATTGAGCCAATGTCCATGTTGCAGAAATGTAAAGGATAAAGTTAGAATAATTTTACTCCTGGCTTTGCTCAGTCACAGTTTTGACATCAGCTCAATGTTCCACATCAATAAATCTGTATTTCAATGACTTTGATAAATTGGTTGAAACTTATGATTATTCTTTATTGCTAAAGTAACACTTGAACTTTGGCAGCTTGCCTGTTGTTAAGGGGTGAATATGTGTTTTGTTGACTGTAAAGCTCCTTTGCCAGTTGTCAACAGGGAAACTAGCCTTAATTTGGCTCTCAGCATGGAGATCGACAATCTTTCGCTGAGTGGCTGTTCAAAAGTATGGTGTGGAGCTGGATGATGTACATTTGGAGATTTTCCTCTTAACCTGGTGCCCAACATGATGGAGACCTCTCACTATAGCATAGAAGTGTGCTTCACCCCACCCCCCGAGTAGAAGTAGTATCATCTCATGAACTTTCCTAACAGGTCAGAGATGTATTCCTCTGCGCTCAAAACCATCTCGTGCATTTGGTATGAAAGGCAAGATACAATCTCCAGGAAGATCAGGCAGTTTGAACAAGCTTACTCCTGAGATGTTTGACAAGCTATGCCATGAGTTCCTTAATGTGGGTGAAGCCTGGTTTTAGTTTTTAATTTTAGTGTTAGAGACACAGCATGGAAACAGGCGCTTGGCCCCACCGAGTCTGTGCTGACCAGCAATCACACAAACACTAGTTCTATTCTACAGAAGCCAATAACCTACAACCCTGCACATCTTTGGAATGTGGGATGTAACTGGGTACCTAAACGAAACGCATGCGGTCACAGGGCAAACAACCAAACTCTGTACAGACAGCACCCATAGTCAAGATCGAACCTGGGTACCTGGCGCTGTAAGGCAGCAACTCTACTGCTGCACCACTGTGTCACTGGTCCTAAAGGGGATCATTTTACTGATAGTGGAAACTGTGCATACACATTAGCATTCTCCTGCTCACGATCTGAATACACTGGGCAGTGCCACCATGTACCCCCTGGCAATCGGACCGCCGTTGATCTCCGCTTTCTGCCTGATGGCAGCCATGAATGCCAAGGTCTCCCTCTCCCTCACCACTGTCCTGCTCTCAGCCGTGGTCTGCTCGACCTCATGGACGGAGGCCTTTTGGTCCACTGAGCACGCCAAATCTCAAGCACCCGGAAACACCAATCCTTTACTAACGCATTTTATTCTGTCCACATTCCCATCAATTTACATCATCACCCCCTGTCCCTCAGATTCTAGCAGTCACTTTCACAAGAGGCAATTTATTTTGCCCATTCAACTTTGTTGCCTGCACAGCTTTGGGACATGGAAGGAAACGGAGCACCCAGAGGAAACTCACATGGCCGTGGAGACAACTTGCAAACTCCACACAGATAAGCACAGGGAGTCAGGATTGAACCTGGGTTGCTGGAGCTATGAGGAAACGGCTCCAGTAGCTGCACCACTGTACCACCTACTGTGCGGCCCTTTGTGAAATGGGCCCTGTACACATTTTAGATGGAAAAGAATATTCATAAACAAGGAGGATACGTTTTTTCATAGAGTGGTGGATGCTTAGGGTGGTGGTGGAGGCAGATATGGTAAGAAACTTTTGGATCGGCACATGGATATGCAGGGAATGGAGGGATACGGATCGCATGTAGGCAGACGAGATTGATATAACTGCATAATATTCGGTGTGGAAATTGTGGGCTGGAGGGCCTGTTCCTGTACCTGTGCTGTTCTGTGCTATGTTCTATGTTCAACAAAAGAGCTCTTTTGCTGCGATGCCAATGAGGTGGAGGAGCTTCTTCAGATCAGCCAGCAACAGAACATCCATCTACCTGGAGTGCCCTGCTCTCAGCCGTGGCCTGCCTGAGGTGATGTTCGATGAGGATCTACGCAGGCACTTTGTGGCCAGCGTTCTGTTCCTGGGAGGCTGGGTGCATTAGAGAGGCAGGTTAGTGACTTGCGACACGGTTACTTTACTGGACCCGCCTGCTTGCCGGTGACTATAGGGTGAGGCAAGAAGTAAAGGTGTAATGATCTGACTGTCAGGGAATGTGGAGTGGACGGGAGGGCAGGGATGGTGCAGTCTGACTGTGAGAATGGGAGAGGGAGGGGAGAATATCACCGTCAGTGTCTGGGAATGTAGAAGAGGGTGGGAAGGAGTTACGTCTGGTTGTCAGTGAGTGTGGAAAGAGAGGGGGAGGGGAGGGCTGTTGCCAGCTCCCTGTCATTGAGTGAGAGAGTGTGAACTAGAGGAAAGGGACTGGTGTTACTTGTCTGGCTGACAGGGCGAGTGAGGGGTTGGGGGAAAGCAGGCGGGAGTAAGAGGAAGCGGGAGACAGTGAGAGGGAGCGGTTGGCACTCTCATTCTCAGGGAATGTGAGTGAGAGGCACCTGGCTTCTGAGTGGTTGCCTTCACCCTAAGATTAGATTGTGTTTGCACAGCAGATCCCCCGTCCTGTGAAGTACAATGGCATGTTCATCTACAAGGCTGAAGCAATTGTTTATCTGGCACTCACCTACACTTGAGGGGCAATGAACAATGTACAATTAGCTGACCAACCCGCACATCTCTGGGATGTGAGAGGAAAATAAAGGACCTGTGGGAAACGCACAAATGCACAGCAAGAATGTGTAAACTCCTGCAGACAGCACTGGAGTTGCTGGAACGGTGAGACAATAGTTGAACTAGCTGTACCACCACCACCACGAACAGTGTGGCATCTTTCTGTCTCCGTTATGCTTTTGGATCATAGCTCTCCTGATTCTTTGAGTTCACCACCTTCAGCAAGCATCTCCTTGCCGGGCATTGGTTTGCATTGATCAATATTGGCATCATAACTTGTTCGTTTTATTTGCGCTATCCCAAGATCAGTGGCTTTCTTTAGGAGAACTCTACCCCTTAAATGTTCAGCGTTAACTGTTCACAGCAATCCACAAATAATCCAATGTCGGTTGATCGCGGACTTGCAATCCGAGAACCTGCAGTTATATACAATGTTAGGAAAGTGTGAAAGAATACTAGACCATGGAACATAGAACAGTATAGCACAGGAACAAATCCTTCAGCCCACAATGTCTGTGTTGAGCATGATGCCAAGGTCAACTCTTATCTGACTGCATGTGATCCATATCCCGACATTCCTTGCCTATCCGTATTCCTATCCAAAAGTCTTAAATGCCACCATCGTTTCCAATACTCCTGCTCTTGATGGCAATAGAAGAATTGGTACCAGTTAGCGGTTTCATTTTTAGGTGGATTGCAAAGTGTTTATAGAAATTAGGTGCAGGAGTAGGCCATTCGGCCCTTCGAGCCTGCACCGCCATTCAATATGATCATGGCTGATCATCCAACTCAGTATCCCGTACCTGCGTTCTCTCCATACCCTCTGATCCCCTTAGCCACAAGGGCCACATCTAACTCCCTCTTAAATATAGCCAATGAACTGGCCTCGACTACCTTCTGTGGCAGAGAGTTCCAGAGCTTCACCACTCTCTGTGTGAAAAAAAGTTCTTCTCATCTCGGTTTTAAAGGATTTCCCCCTTATCCTTAAGCTGTGACCCCTTGTCCTGGACTTCCCCAACATCGGGAGCAATCTTCCTGCATCTAGCCTGTCCAACCCCTTAAGAATTTTGTAAGTTTCTATAAGATCCCCTCTCAATCTCCTAAATTCTAGAGAGTATAAACCAAGTCTATCCAGTCTTTCTTCATAAAACAGTCCTGACATCCCAGGAATCAGTCTGGTGAACCTTCTCTGCACTCCCTCTATGGCAATAATGTCCTTCCTCAGATTTGGAGACCAAAACTGTACGCAATACTCCAGGTGTGGTCTCACCAAGACCCTGTACAACTGCAGTAGAACCTCCCTGCTCCTATACTCAAATCCTTTTGCTATGAAAGCTAACATACCATTCGCTTACTTCACTGCCTGCTGCACCTGCATGCCTACTTTCAATGACTGGTGTACCATGACACCCAGGTCTCGCTGCATCTCCCCTTTTCCTAGTCGGCCACCATTTAGATAATAGTCTGCTTTCCTGTTTTTGCCACCAAAATGGATAACCTCACATTTATCCACATTATACAGCATCAGCCAAACATTTGCCCACTCACCCAGCCTATCCAAATCACCTTGCAATCTCCTAGCATCCTCCTCACAGCTAACCCTGCCCCCCAGCTTAGTGTCATCCGCAAACTTGGAGATATTGCCTTCAATTCCCTCATCCAGATCATTAATATATATTGTAAATAGCTGGGGTCCCAGCACTGAGCCTTGCGGTACCCCACTAGTCACTGCCTGCCATTGTGAAAAGGACCCGTTTACTCCTACTCTTTGCTTCCTGTTTGCCAGCCAATTCTCTATCCACATCAATACTGAACCCCCAATGCCGTGTGCTTTAAGTTTGTATACTAATCTCTTATGTGGGACCTTGTCGAAAGCCTTCTGGAAGTCCAGATACACCACATCCACTGGTTCTCCCCTATCCACGCTACTAGTTACATCCTCGAAGAATTCTATAAGATTCGTCAGACATGATTTACCTTTTGTAAATCCATGCTGACTTTGTCCAATGATTTCACCTCTTTCCAAATGTGCTGCTATCCCATCTTTAATAACTGACTCTAGCAGTTTCCCCACTACCGATGTTAGACTAACTGGTCTGTAATTCCCCGTTTTCTCTCTCCCTCCCTTCTTAAAAAGTGGGGTTACGTTTGCTACCCGCCAATCCTCAGGAACTACTCCAGAATCTAAAGAGTTTTGAAAGATTATTACTAATGCATCCACTATTTCTGGAGCTACTTCCTTAATACTCTGGGATGCAGCCTATCTGGCCCTGGGGATTTATCGGCCTTTAATCCATTCAATTTACCCAACACCACTTCCCGGCTAACCTGGATTTCACTCAATTCCTCCAACTCCTTTGACCCACGGTCCCCTGCTATTTCCGGCAGATTATTTATGTCTTCCTTAGTGAAGACGGAACCAAAGTAGTTATTCAATTGGTCCGCCATATCCTTGTTCCCCATGATCAACTCACCTGTTTCTGACTGCAAGGGACCTACATTTGTTTTAACTAATCTCTTTCTTTTCACATATCTATAAAAACTTTTGCAGTCAGTTTTTATGTTCCCTGCCAGTTTTCTTTCATAATCTATTTTTCCTTTCCTAATTAAGCCCCTTGTCCTCCTCTGCCGGTCTCTGAATTTCTCCCAGTCCTCCGGTATGCTGCTTTTTCTGGCTAATTTGTACGCATAATCCTTCGCTTTGATACTATCCCTGATTTCCCTTGTTATCCACGGATGTACTACCTTCCCTGATTTATTCTTTTGCCAAACTGGGATGAACAATTTTTGTAGTTCATCCATGCAGTCTTTAAATGTCTTCCATTGCATATCCACCGTCAACCCTTTTAGAATTAATTGCCAGTCAATCTTGGCCAATTCACGTCTCATACCCTCAAAGTTACCTTTATTTAAGTTCAGAACCATTGTTTCTGAATTAACTATGTCACTCTCCATCCTAATGAAGAACTCAACCATATTATGGTCACTCTTGCCCAAGGGGGCACGTACAACAAGACTGCTAACTAACCCTTCCTCATTACTCAATACCCAGTCTAAAAAAAAAGTCAGTCTCTGCGGTTTCATCTGATGCTGTGATGTAATGGAGTAAATGTCTGCCCTCGTGGCCAATGTGATCGAATGGCATCTTTACTTTCACCTGCTCTGCCTTAACTTGTGTAGCCAGTTAAATATAACACTTGCTGTTGTTCAGTCTTTTGGCTGTTTTTATTTAGTTTAGCTTAGTTTAGCTTAGTTTAGCTTAGTTTAGTTTAGAAATACAGCATGGAAACAGGCCCTCCGTCCCTCCAAGTCCGTGATCCCTGCACACTAACACACACTAGGGACAATTTATAAGTATACCAAGCCAATTAACCTACAAACCTGTATTTCTTTGGAGTGTGGGGGGCAAACCAGAGCATCCAAAGAGCCATATTAAATGGCATTTATACTGCATGGTCAATACATTTTTTGTTTGATTTCCCCCAAGTCATAAAAACATTCTTCATTCTTGCTTAAATCTACAATTAATGTGCTGCACTATGTTCTCATGACCATAAAATGCAAACTGTTCTTTTGTTATTGCTGCATGTGTATCAATGGCAGCATAGTGGCTCAGCGAGTAGAGCTGCTACTCTCAGTATTAGGGACTCGGGTTCAATCCTGACCACGAGGACTGTCTTTGTGCAACTTGTACATTCTTCCTATGTCCACGTGGCTTCCTCCTGTCTAAAGATGTGTTGGTTAGTACTGTAAAATTGCCCCATGTCTTTAAGATGAGTGGTAGAATCTGGAGGAAGTTGATAATGATATGGGGGGGGGGGGGAAGATGAATATAGGTTTACTGTAAATGGATGGTTGATGGGCCATAGGGCCTGTTTCCATACAGTATCTTTCTATGACTTTAAGGCTCTATGACTAAGGTACATTTGCCATGGTAACCCAATCAACCATTTCAGAAGCAGTGATCTTGATTTTGTTGCCTTGTATGTTTTCTCTCAGTGTTGACAAACCCATTGTGTTTGAATTGTACTCTGCAACATTGCGAGTGCTTAATAGTACATATGTTATATCATGAGGTATCCACATCGTCTCAATGGTTTACTGATGTTTCAGTGTTAGGACTAACTTCCCCAGTTTCTGCATAAATTAAGATTTTAATCAAAGAAAACTTAACATGGAATCATTTTTGTGTAATTGTAAGCTCTTGCAGAAAATTGCATTCTACTGATCTTTCCTCATCTCCCTAATAGCCCTTGCCGTGCTTTAGATCATAATCTGCCTTTGCAGCAGCTTACCAATGTTGTAAAGAGGCTCAATCTGTAAAGCCCCTCTGCTTTTCCCAATCACATTCCTCTCCACAGAACCAGCTTAGTGAGTAAGTAGCTCAGGGTCTTTGTCTTCAACTTGTTTATAAAGTCAGCTTTGGAGACAAGGGCATCGCTGGCCACTGCCTCTCTCACTGAGCTGGCACTCATGATGACCTACTCAATATTTCATGGTCAGTGTATCATTGAATATGTGGATGGATGGATTGACTCAGTGATGTTGACACAGCATCCTTGAAAAAGTGCGAATGCCTCCCAGTTCCTGGGCATCGCTGCTTAAAATGGAGGAGGGGCATTTGTATTAAGAAATTTAAGCCCATGTGTATGCAGTAGACAGAAGCCCAGAATAAAAGCATTCCGACCATGAGAGAGTCCGTAGGTTTCCCATTGGCCTCATCCACCTCCTCAGAAGCCACAGGACCAGAGTGGAAACAAGTCATCCTCGATTTCGAGGTACCACGTGGGGAGATCTGTCCCATGACTCAGTTTCTTGGCAACATAGACAATAGACAACATCTCATCGTCAGTCTCCCATCTCACGTGAGACTCTGCCTTTCCCCTCCGTCAGCTCCTTTCTCAATGAGGACAGCAATCGGTCAGTCAACCAGAATTCCCATTGATATTAGACAACACAATTAAAAAGCAACAACTATATCAGTGTATTCTCTTTGCTTTTCCACCATGAAAAAACTGACTTCGCACTGGACTTACAGAGGGGATTTTGCATTTATGTAATTGTGTTTTCAGTTTTGGTTTAATGTAAAATGCACTTCCTTGCCTAACTTTGTTAAATGACTGAGCCACTGATGCATTGAAATGAGTCAATGTGAATGAGGAATTCAATATGTGCATGAGGTTTGAATTTTTCACTAGACTGTACAAGTCAGCATTATGTGAACACACAAAACCTCTGACTGCATTGCTACTGTAGTCTGTTTTATGAAATCTTACTTCCATGTTCATCCATACAGATGAATCATACAAAATCTCTTTATATTTTCAGCTGTTTCAATAGAATTACATACTGCAAATCTGTTCCAATATTCAAAAAGTCAGCAGTATAGTATTAAAGAAAGTTAAAGGAACAAATTGCTCTGTGACTTTAATTATTTGATTTTTTTTCCTATAGCTATTGTTTAACTGGGCCATGAATTGACTTGAATATGACTCTCCTGAGCATTTAATCCACCTTTCCAAAGAGTATTACTGCTGATCCCTTAACTGCAATCATTCCATGAACACGGGTTTATCTAAAGATTTGCAGTGCTTAAACAGGATTAACCGCAAAGACATCAGTGACGCTATTGATAAACATTAGCAGAACATGAACATTATTTTTGCAGGGATGTTTCAATAATATCTTACCAAGCCTCTCCATAATCTAGTCAGAGTCTAGAAGATTTTTTTCTTAAACTATAAAAGCTTTCCTGCAGGTGCTAAATTAACAATCTTTAATGATGAGCTATATATGATTTTGCTACACATCATATCTGCTACATAGTTGCAATAGCATTGACGACTTATTGACTTTTCACTACTTTAATGTATGCTGTGCATATGCTTCTAATAATCTGGAACAATGGTCACCTCTAACACCAGCCTCAAATGCACCAGCACCATTGTCACCACCTATTCACCGAGCAGTTGTGACACTGCAGGGGATCTCGGAGGTTCAGTGTTAAAGTATTCATGGAGCCCACCCTCCAAGGACTGCAAGAAGCTGTGAAGGTGGAGCAAGTGAAGCAACAAGGGTCAAGAAAGATTGGAAGGTAATGGAAAGGGTTTGCAATGAAGCTGGCCATTCTTTCAAGACTGTGATTATTTTTGATGCTAGGGCTTCCAAATGGGGAAGGCTGTCCCACTGAGGAACTGTTCATTCATTAAAAGTTTTCCTTTAGAGTGATACTGAACCAAGGTTTATATCTATGCAGACACAAGGAGCTGCAGATGCTATTTTACAGAAAAAGACACAAAGTCCTGGAGTAACTCAGTGAGTCAGGCAGCATCTCTGAAGAACATGAATAGGTGACGTTTCTTCAGATTATGCTGGATATCTGTGCTGGTGTTTCAGGGAAACTCAATGGTACTTTATTATTATGTGTCATTGAGTACAGTGACATTCCTTTTTTTGCATAGATTTCAGTGACAATACTGCTATACATTAGGCACAATCTTACCAGGATAAGAGAGTAAGATGGTAGACCACACTGGTACACAAGAGTCACCATGTTTTAAGTGCCATTTTGTAACTTTAAAGCCAGATTTTTTTTTTAAATGTTGGAGTCTTAGCCTGGCCATAACTATTTAGATGAAGGAATTAAATGTAAAATTTCCAAGTTTGCGGATGACACAAAGCTGGGTGGCAGTGTGAGCTGCGAGGAGGATGCTCTGAAGCTGCAGGGTGACTTGGATAGGTTGGCTGCGTGGGCAGATGCATGGCAGATCATTTTCACTCAGAGAGTTGTGAATCTGGAATTTTCTCGGCGCAAAAGGCAGTGGAGGCCAATTCACTGAACTTGTTCAGGAGAGAGTTAGATATAGCTCTGAGAGCTAATGGAATCAAGGGATATGGGGAGAAAGCAGGAACATGGTACTGATTTTGGATGATTAGCCATGATCGTATTGAATGGAGATGCTGGCTCGCAGGTCCAAATGGCCTACTCCTGCACCTATTTTCTAGAAGAGGATTGAGGAACCTTCCCGATGACTTGTTCCAAATCTGTACTAAACACAAGCAGATTAACAAGACATGCATCTCATTGCTGACCTAGCTGTATGAGTGATGGCTACCACATTACCTTGTAGCTGTGATCCACAACTACCTCAGGTCCACATTGACAATCCAAATCTTCTGAGGAGGACAAGTAACACGAAGGTGGAGATTTGGAACTTCCTGAGAGGCCCAGACTGTGTGGTATCCTATTCTTACAGTTTAACTGAGAAATCTGGTGCCGAACGCAGACAGGATTACAACTGGCCTTGTATATTGAATACAATTTGATTTCAGTGTACAAGAGAAACTCACGGTGAATTTGACAAATTTCAGAACATTTGTATTTTTTAAATTTAATTGCATTAACATTTTAAAGTATTTTATTGTTTTAATGTTTCCAGTGTTTTAAGAATTTTACTTATCTTTCAGTTTATTCTTGGTTGAATTAAAAATGTTTAATGATATGATTGATTTTAAAATATTTAATTACTTTTTAGAATGCTTGAGCAGTCTGTGAGTCATTGTTCTGCGCAATGTTTGACTTCTGTCAGTTGTTCAGATCAGCCGATAAATGGTGCAATGTTATTGCTGAGCAGACTATAGCTTTAAGGTGCTGTCTGGGAGGGTGTTGACCAAAATGATGGCCACACACTATCTACAATGAACACACTGGGACATCACCCGCCCTGCAGATGATAGATGTACAGTAGGTGTAGTGTGGGAATGGCGAACAACGGAGACAGCTCTTAAGAATATAAGGATGAAGAGCAGTGGTGTGCCACTTGGTCACTCAAACATGCTTTACCATTCATCAAAATCATGGCTGCTTTTCTAACTCGGCCCCATTTTGTTGACTGATCCCCATCTCCCTTAATTCCTTTGAGATCCAGAAATCTATTGACCTTTGTTTTGAATTCATTCAAGATTGGAGAATTCCAAAGATTCACATCTCAGGTCTTATGTACACTTTAGGAATTTTTTAAGTGAGGAATTTTCTTCATCTCCATGTTACAAAATGGTGTATCTCTGAGGGTTGCCACCTTGTCGTGGCGGAGAAGCTTGCGTGTGCATAAGATCCTGAGAAGGTTACCACCAGACCATACCTTCTGGGGGTATGCACCTGGCAGGGTCGTCCATAACATGCAGAAGGTCAAAGGGGAATTTCCTGACAAACCATGGCCCGAGAAGAAAACCTCAACAGTGAAACATGCAGAGAATAGTGGCTGGCCGGTGAATGGAGCATCATTTTTGCTGAGAATGCAGAAGAAGAGTGCTGTAGGAACAGACACCAAACCTGCTGTTGAACCTGGGCCTGGCTCTGTCAAAGACTGTGTGGTGGCAGTCCATGCGCCCGTCTCCACATCCACTTGGAGTGATATACCAAGTCTGTGACTCCAGTATCGGTGTCTACAGCTATCTCAAGCCCCACAGAAAGGACCAGCCAGGTGGAGAATCATACTCGACCTCAACTGATCTCTTAGGTCAAGACTGAATCCTCTAGTTCCAGACTCCTTAGCCAAGGGAAACATTCTCTCTTTGAGCACTATGGGACTAGGGGAGAATACGTGTTCGGCACGGACTAGAAGGGTCGAGATGGCCTGTTTCCGTGCTGTAATTGTTATATGGTTATATGGTATCTTTTAGATGTTTCAATGTTCATGAGTCGGAATGGGCAGAACTATGCAGCAGTCAGGATTGGATCTGCAGGTAACTGGCCATGCACCACTGCATTTAAAAAAGTTATTTAATGTAAGTGAAACCCTCGGGTCTTATTGAAAAGATATGCTGAAGTTTATTCACAGGTATTGTTATATACTAATAGGAATAGAAATACCAAATTGTTATTGCAATAAATAATGTGAAAATATGTACAAAGTAAATGGCACAAGTTATAGAGGATAATTTGGACATTGATTGAAAGCGTTTATGCAACAAAAATGAATCAATCTTGAGCTGTAAATCAACATAACCCCTCCCTCCCTTATGTTTGTTATAGCTTTCCAATGGACCCAACCTCACCTGTTCTCACTGTTGCCAAGGTCTCAGTTCTCACTGTCAATGTTCCCTGGTTGCCAAGTACTAAAAGGAAAGGCTGAAAACAAAATGGTTACAAGTATCTCCTGCTGGTTGTATTTAATACATGAAAGCTCTCGTGCTTTTACACCTCCTCACCGCACCTTTGTTCCTAAAATAGTGCAGTGCCAAAAGAAGCAGTGTCCAGCCACTCTGCCATTTGCCAGCCGTTCCGTACTAATCTGCTATAATACTTACTCAGCGGCAGTGCGTGCAGATTAATCTTTATTACTTATAGTTCCCTGGGGTGCAGACTTCTTATTGGTCTGATCAGTTCATCAGGTCTGCAACGTGCTCATCAATCTCCCTTGAACCTGCCTGTGCCGATGCTGTGATTAGCTTATCTGTCAGGACCTAGTGACCAGTAGTGAAGGGCTGAGCAAACCGCATAGAAGAGATGGCATCCCCCTTTTTAAAAAAAAAAAAGAGATTTGTCCCACATGAGCTATTATTTAAATGTTTTGGTGATAAATTTACAGAGGAAGTAAAATGCTTTAAAAGCCATTGACCCATGTTCTATTATGTCTCAGTGTCTGCGCTGCTGGACAGTTTACCCAGAGGATTGCAGCTCTCCAGAAAGAGATATGAAACATTGCTGATGAAGATTTAGTACAGAAGCATGCTGGCTCTCTCTTTACCCTCTTAACCTCTGTATACATGTGTGTGCGCATGTGTTTGCATGTGAGTGTGTTTATGCAAGTGTGTGTGTGTCCACGTTTGTGCATGTGTGTATGCCTGTGTGTGTATGTATGTATGTGTGTGAGCGGGTGTATGCATATGTGTGTGTTCGCATGTATATGCGTGTGTGTGCGTGTGTGTGCGTGTCCATGAATGTGCATGTGCGCAAGTGTATACATGTGTGTGCATGTGTGTGTGCGCATGTGTGTATGTGTGTGAGCCTGTATATGCACAAATGTGTGTGTATGTGCATGTGTATGCATGTGTGTGTGTGTATGTGTGCCTGTGCGTACTCACACATGCAAGCGGTGCATATGTTTAGGTACGCGTGTCAGTGGTTGTCCCTGTGCATGTGTGTGAGGCAGACTTGTGATTCTTTATCATACTTCACCACCAGCCTACGGCATGGCTGTACTGTCGATCCAGACTTGGTTTGCTTGTTAACTGGGTAAGAAATTTAAATTTACGTTGACATGCAAGACAAATGAAATACGGTGAAGTGCGGCACATGTCATTATTGCCACAAAGTGGTCGCACTCTCTGATCGGCTGTGCCCCTTTTTCATTATAACTTGCACAGGTTCAATTTAAACACAAATACTCCCCTCTCTAAGCTTATACGCAGCAATCTGAAAACGTCACAATTGATTCACCATTCAGTAAAACAATGAACACAATGAAATTATAGTTTTTTTTAATAACATTCACAGTTAATAATATGGGAGAAGCATTAAAATAATTTAAATTGTAATTTTAACATGGGTGTTAATAGCAGAGCTAATTCATCAATGAAAAGCATTAATTTAACAATCAGTCTGGGTACAGCAGTCTGGATTTTGCATGCTGTGCTGCAGTATGTTGTAGGAATATACTGTTTAAACCAGCTGCAAGACATGCATCACACACACATATGTTCTGTGACTGTGCAGAGGCCGAGTAGCATTGTCTTTACTGGCACTACATCAAGGGGAGTTACTCTGAAACTGATCCTTGTTTAAGGAATCAATGTAAAGTTACAACACAACCTTATGTTTTAGTTGTTAATGAAGGATCAGTCTATCATCGCATATATGTCATCGTCGATTTTGTTTGAAATATTTATTGAGTGATATCTTCCATTTTGTCATTGTGTGGAAGTGTGACGGGGTTAAAGCTGGTGAATGGGTTTACCTTTCTAGTTACAGTAACGTTGAGCTATCCATGTGTAAAAAGGAGATCTCTAGGTGCCTTCTCCCTTCCGTTTCTTCCTCCTCCTCTGGTTGCTACTTTTCAGCTGCTCACCATATGGCTGGTGGTACAGGCTGCACTCCTGTGTTGGCAGAACAGTGCATTGTGAAGCAGGTCAGCACAATTTTTAACAAATGCCAATTACTGCAGAGCATATCTAGAAAAGACCAGGCAGACGAGCAGACGAGGCATTGTTTTAGTACCTCTGTGATCAGCTCTATCCAGTTTTGTATGTACAGCAAAAACATGCCGTGTGAATGAATGTGCGTGTGCGTGTACGCACGTGCATGCGTGTGTGCGCGTGCATGTGTGTACGCATGCGTGTGCATGTATTGAAGTAAAATACCAAACTTTGAACATGATTGAGATCATATATTTCCTTGTATTTAGTTTGTGCCATTATTTCACCTCGAATCTTGTTGAGTTTATTATCATATGCAAAGGTACAGTGGTGCAGTGAGCTAAAGGTGCAATGATGAACTTGCTTGCAGCAGCATCACAGGCACATAGACTCAGACAACACACAACATCAGTACAAACAAATACAAGATGCTAGTGCAACATACAATTTGAAAAAACAAAACAAATCCATGGTGGTGTGTGACGTGGACCACAGTGTTCCTTTGCTCAGGTAGGATTTGGGCTGTGCAGGTTGGTTCAAGAAACAAAAAGGTATGTTCTGTGCCTTTTCATACCTCTACTTTCCCTCTCCCCTGACTCTCAGTCTGAAGAAGGGTCTCGACCCAAAATGTTTCACCTATTCCTTTTCTCCAGTGGTGCAGCCTGACCCGCTGAGTTACTACAGCATTTTGTGTCTATCTTTGGTTCAGCAACCTGATGGTTGAAGGAAAGTAGCTGTTCCTGAACCTGGTGAAGTGCGACTTTAAGCTTCTCTACCTCCTGCCCGATGGTGGGAGCGAGTCATTATTTTCCAGTGTGTTTGACGTAGTTGACATTGATTATTGACAGAAACATTGTTAAAATAGAAGCTTGGTTGTTAAAGCAACCAAATATCCCACCTCCATTACACAACTGATAACATTGAAACATTTGAGGTGGCTTAGCCTCTGGTTTGAAATATTAATCGATCTTATTTCCCATCAAACTTAAAATAACGGATTTTTTGAGAATATTATATTTACTGCCTCAAAAGCGCAAAAACAGATCGTTGGGTCAAATGTATCTACACCAGTGACACTTGAGTATTTCCATTCCTTTTATCCACCCTTTCTGTTCCTTTCTCCCTATGACCATTTGTCAATGCACCATTACCTCAATCATTGGCTCACTGTCGCCCAGAAACCAAGTGGACGAGCCCCATAAATATCATGGCTACAAGATCAAAGTCTGGCAATATTGCAGTAACTCACCTCCTCCAACCTAGGGCTGTTCCATCATCTACAGACATGAAATAGGAGGACAACAGAATAGTCTCCAAGGCGTGGATGAATGCAGCACTAATAACTCCCAGTTTGACAGCATCCAGGAAAACAGTTTGCTGTCTTTACACTCTATCGACCACCCTAAACATTCATTACCTCTATCACCAACGCACAGTGTCATGCCATCTATAAAATGCAATGGAGTTACTCACTCAGTCCACTCTGACAGCACCTACCATCGACAACCTGCAAGATGGGTGAGGGCACCACCACTTGCAGGCTCCCCTGCAAGTTACAAACCCTGCCGACCTGGAAATAACTCATCCGTCATCCACTGTCGCTGTGCTTCAGTCCTGGAACTCACTCCCCAACAACACATTAACATTTCTCATCCCACAGATGCAGCTGAACCTGACGAGTATTTTCAGCACTTGATATTTGATTTCAGGCACACTATCACCTTCCCAGATGATTTACAGATGGGCAATAAATGCTAGCTGGTGCCACCTTGATCTGAAGAACCTGCTGTCTGTATTCTCGGCAGTCTTTCCTGAAATCCCAATTGAATTTATCAGTGATTGCCTACGTTCTGTTTTTTGCACAATTTTCTTTTCACTGTCTTGTAGAATTTATCAGTAATTTTGTATGTGACGACACATCCTCACAAAGGTCCTCTCCAATCCGATACCTGACACCGACAGACAGGCCAGAAGAAGCCTACTAACAGAGCCTGGCTGCCAGGAAGCACCAGCCGTCTGGACCAAAGATCTTATAGTAGAGCAAGATGGCCTACTCCTACGCAAAACACGTAGTACGGTCATGGGCAGATTCATGGGTGATTATAGGACCCATTTTAGAAACCAGCCTCCGCCATCTTGTCCGCTATAGGATCTTTGGTCTGGACTGAGCTGAAGCCCCATGCAAATGAGCCACAGGTGGGACCAATAAGTGGTTATTGGATCAACTCACCTGCACCTTGTCAGCTCCACTCCTTACTCACCCTGGAGAGAAAGAGAGAAAAAGGGAGGGGAAAAGAGAAAAAGGGAAAAAATGAAAAAGCGAGAAAGAGAGAAGGAAAGAAGAAATCTTTATTAATTGTGTCTCCTCAGTGATAACTAAGGACTATCCCTGTGTACGGCCCTGGGCCTTCTTGTCACCATTGTCTATCTTTGGGAATAAACCATATTACGTGAGTTCATCCTGCTACGAATGTCAGTGTAGTCATTGTCAAGCCGGTGTCATGACCGATGCAACTGTACATATTATGTATGTGTGTGATGTCGGAGTCTGTGCGACTGTAATGCTGCTGCAAACATTGTGATTTTCATTGTGCACAGGACAACAAATTCAACTTGACTTGGCCTGACTGGAATCCAGATTGTATCTGGATGTCTCTGCATCTGGATCCACCCACCTACATTAACCTGATCCCAATACGTTGGGCTGACTGCGCTGGCACACTCTACCTGTAACTCTTTCAGCAAAGCGGGGGGGCAGAAGAACAACTCCAGGACTGTTTGGAGTCTGTAGACTGGGCAATGTTCAAGGACTCGGCAACGGACTTGAACGAATATACCACAGTCGTTACAGACTTCATAAAGAAATGTGTGGAGGACTGCATCCCTACAAAAACCTTCCGAGTGTTTCCCAATCAGAAACCTTGGATGAACTTTGAGATCTGCACTCTCCTGAAGTCCAGACACAGGGCATTCACATCCAACGATACAGTGGCCTACATGAAGACCAGATACGACCTTGGTAAGGCCATCAAAAAGGCCAAAAGGGACTTCGGCTCCAAACTGGAGGACGAGACAGATGTTCGGCAGCTGTGGCAAGGTCTGAATGCAATCACCTCCTACAAGGCAAAACCAGGAGGCAGCTCGAATGCCGGTGTAACATCACTCCCTGACGAGCTCAATGCGTTTTACGCACGCTTTGACAGGGAGAATGCTGATGTGCCTTCCCGATCCCCCATTCGCTGTGATGGCATTTCAGTCTCAGTCACAGAGGCCGATGTCAGGAAATCTTTCAGAGGGGTGAACCCCCGAAAAGCACCTGGACCTGATGGTATACCCGGTCGTGTTCTAAAAACCTGTGCGGACCAACTGGCGGGAGTTTTTACAGACATTTTCAACCTCTCACTTCTGAGGTCTGAGGTCCCCACCTGCTTTAAAAGGGCATCAATTATACCGGTGCCCAAGAAGAGTAAGGTGACGTGCCTCAATGACTATCGACCAGTGGCACTAACGCCGGTGGTGATGAAGTGCTTTGAGAGGTTGATCATGGAGCAAATCAACTCCTACATCGACAAAAACCTGGACCCACTGCAGTTCGCATACCGCCACAACAGATCAACGGTGGATGCGATCTCGCTGGCCCTCCACTCCGCACTGGACCACTTGGACAACAAAAACTCATATGTCAGGCTGTTATTCATTGATTACAGCTCGGCATTTAACACAATCATCCCCTCCAAACTGGTTACCAAACTCGCAGAACTGGGTCTCTGCGCATCCCTCTGCAACGGGATCCTCGACTTCCTCGTCCACAGACCACAGTCTGTTCGTATTGGTGGAAATGTGTCAGCCTCAATAACAATCAGCACGGGAGCACCTCAAGGCTGCGTGCTCAGCCCCCTGCTGTACTCACTCTATACCCATGACTGCGTAGCGAACCACAGTGCGAACTCCATCATCAAGTTCGCTGACGACACCACTATTGTGGGGCGTATCACTGATGGGGATGAGTCAGAGTACAGAAGAGAGATCGAGCAACTGTCCATATGGTGCCAGCGCAATAACCTGGCCCTCAACACCAGCAAAACCAAGGAACTGATTGTGGACTTTGGAAGGAGTAGGAGGGGGACCCACAGCCCCATTTATATCAACGGGTCGATGGTTGAAAGGGTCAAGAACTTCAAATTCCTGGGGGTGCACATCTCTGAAGATCTTTCCTGGTCCGAGAACACTAACGCAAATATCAAAAAAGCTCATCAGCGCCTCTACTTCCTGAGAAGATTACGGAGAGTCGGATTGTCAAGGAAGACTCTCTCTAACTTCTACAGGTGCACAGTCGAGAGCATGCTGACCGGTTGCATCGTGGCTTGGTTCGGCAATTTGTGCGCCCTGGAGAGGAAAAGACTACAAAAAGTAGTAAACACTGCCCAGTCCATCATCGGCTCTGACCTTCCTTCCATCGAGGGGATTTATCGCAGTCGCTGCCTCAAAAAGGTTGGCAGTATCATCAAAGACCCACACCATCCTGGCCACACACTCATCTCCCTGCTACCTTCAGGTAGAAGGTACAGGAGCCTGAAGACTGCAACAACCAGGTTCAGGAATAGCTACTTCCCCTCAGCCATCAGGCTATTAAACCTGGCTAGGACAAAACTCTGATTATTAGCAACCACTTTCTGTTATTTGCACTACCAGTTTATTTATTCATGTGTGTATATATTTATATCATGGTATATGGACACATTTATCTGTTTTGTAGTAAATGCCTACTATTTTCTGTGTGCTTAAGCAAAGCAAGAATTTCATTGTCCTATACAGGGACACATGACAATAAACTCACTTGAACTTGAACTTGAATGGGCTGTAGGTGGGAACAAGGCTGCAAGTGAGGCAAAGGCCTCGGGTGTTGAACCCAGAAGTCTTGCCCCTGGGAAGGCCTGATGGCCTTTGACAGCTTATTGCTGCCAAATGCCTTTGAGCTATTTTGTCCAGCTCTGCTTATTAAAATATATAAATAATTTTAAAATGGGGGGGAAAAAAAGATTGAATGAAATTGGCAAAATAAATTATTCAAAATGTTACAGTATAATAAAATGAACAAGTCACATACTTTAAGGTTTAAAAAAAATAGTAGATACTTGAAATCCAAAATTAAATGAGCAAATATTGGAAACACTCAGACACCATCTGTCAGAAGTGGGGGTTAAGGGCCTGTCCCACTTGCCAATTTTTTCGGCGACTGTCGGCATCACTGACTGTCGTATCGGGTCACTGAATAAATTGCGGTGTGATGCTGTGTGATGACGAATGAGGTGTTTTTTTAAGTGTCACAACGTTTTTTTTGTCGCCGCTGGATTTTGAAATGTTAAACCTTTTGGTGACACTGATATGACGCCAGCAGTCGCCGAAAAAAACGCAGTGGGACAGGCCCTTTAATGTTTTGGGTCTGAGACATTTTTATCTGTTTGATGAGTCTCACGATCATAGATGTCCCTTTTGATCAACCTACCCCTTCTCCACCTATCTTACTAAAAGTTAACTTGATTTCTCTCTTTCTTGATTCTACTGAATGGTCTGGGACTGAAACATTAATTCTATTTCTTTCCACAGGTGCTGCCGGACCTACTGCATGTTTTCAGATTAGTTATCTGCACATCCCTTTTCACTTGAGGCAGATTTCCCCATTCAAGCGAGGCAACGTTGAGAGTTGAGCATGAGGTGAGATGAGCCGGCACTCAACCTCCAACACACCTCCGACGTTAAGGATGTAATAGAAGTCGGGTCTGAGCTGACCAACTATGAGAGAGCATCAACCACAGAACTACTGGCCATAGACAAGCACAGGCGGCATGATGCGCAGCAGTAGAGTTGCTGCCTTACAGTGCCCGAGACCCAGGTTCGATCCTGACTATGGGTACTGTCTATACAGAGTTTTCACGTCTTCCCCATGACCTGTGTGGGTTTTCTCCGGATGCTCCGGTTTCCTCCCACACTCCAAAGTCGTACAGGTTTGTAGATTAATTGGTTAACGTAAAATTTGTACATTGTCCCTAGTGTTTGTAGGATAGTGTTAGTATATGGGGATCACTGGTCGATGTGGACCCAGTGGGCCAAAGGGCCTGTGTCCACGCTGTATCACTAAACTAAACAAAACACTATCCCCTGCATGTGAACAGAATTTAGGTTGGGGGTCCAGCAATCTCTATCAGCTCAACTGCAATGTCTTTCTTTCCACAGTGAATAACTGTCAGTTCACATATATAACTCTGTTCCAACTACCTGGCTTAAATTCCCGGAGAGAGTTTGGAGACATTTTACCAACTGACTGCTCTGTCCCTTGATGAAGTTGAGTCCTCAAGATTGCACAGCAGTGGGGAATTAATCCTTCCAGGAGTGGAGTGGAGCGGAGATTGAAATGCTTTCTTGGCACGAGGTTTACCACAGACATACAGTTAGATAAGCAATAGGATGATGATTGGATATCTATGTTGAGTATATTGAGACGAGGGAAAACTTTTTATCTCGGAGAGTGAGATGAGGAGAAACGTTTTCACCAGAGAGTTGTGTATCTGTGGAATTCTCTGCCACAGAAGGCAGTGGAGGCCAATTCACTGGATGTTTTCAAGAGAAAGTTAGATATTGCTCTTTGGGCTAATGGAGTCAAGGGATATGGGTAGAAAGCAGGAACTGGGTACTGATTTAGGATGATCAGCCATGATCATATTGAATGGCGGTGCTGGCTCGAAGGGCTGGATGGCCTACTCCGGCACCTATTTCCTATGTTTCTATGTGTAATGCTGAAGAATAAATACCAGGGAGAACCTCTCCTCGTCCAAATGATGCCACGGAATCGTTTACATCTACGTGAGAGGACAGATGAGGATTTGGGTTCATTGTCTTATTATCAAAAGGGTAGCTCTCTGACAGCAGAACACAGCCTTAGTATTACGCTGAAGCACCTGTCTGGGGCCTCTTGAACGGGGAAAGGGGTGTTTGTACCTTGTGCCTCAAGGCAAGATTGCTACTTACAGAATGAAGCTCAACGCCAAATCTGAAATAAATTGCAGTGATATTTAAGAAATAAACCTTAGGCAGGACGTTCCAATTTGGCAAAGTTGGGCAAAGATGCAAGGAATGGCATTAAGTGAAGACTATCATTTGTCAAATTGGAGATGTAAGTGTACAAGAATGAGAGGCGCTCTGTTGTGTATCTATGCAGCAGTCGTGTGAATGAAAATATTAAAGAGCTCGCTGTGTGTTCGAGCTGCTGTTGTGCTGAGAGATACCAGCTGATAACAGCAAGTGTTCAGGCAACACCACAAGCTGTGGGGTTAGCGTTATTTATTCATCCAATATCCTCCTTGGGGATGGTTAAGTGACAGCCTCTCTAGGGACCACAGCAGCATTCAGCAACAATGCAAGGAGCAGATTAAACCTCTATTTTGGCTTGGTCAGAGGATCCCAGTGTACACACAGAACCCGGCAGTAACTAATGGGGCGATGGAGAAAGATTCTGTCAGATCACTGTATTAAAGACTTGATAAACATTCAGGAAGATTTGCACAGTAAGATATCTTATTCTACACTTTCCTGCAAAATGACAAATGGTTTTCCAGAGAAAGGACTCGTGATTTATCTGGAAATATCAATTGAAGGAAATCTCTCTTTTCTGCTTGCAATATTGCTAACACCGGGTGCTCAGAGGAAATGATTCCCCTGTTTAGATTCTGCCTCTATTGCGTGACCTGTGTGGTTAAAGTGGTCTTTCACATATTGTATAATGGAGGAGTAAGCCAGTAAATATTGTAAAAGCACTTATGTACCAAATCTGACAGTGTAGGAGCACTCCATTGAGCTCTTCAGACCTCTGCCGATTCTGAAATGCTATTTTAACATCTTGTTTTCCAGGGTACTGCCTGCTAATTACCTTCCTTGTTATTTGTGGCTAAACCACTTGTTTATTCTTCCAGTCTCATTGCCTGTGTTCACCAAATGATACAATAGGCTCACATTTGTACAGAAAAGAATTACCGTATTTCCAGGCAATGAAGACGCAATATTTTACCCAAAAATAGACACGAAAATTTACCTGCGTCTTGGAGGCCGAAAGTTAGGTTGCAAGAATGATGTTGCTGTATTGAGCGATAGCCAAGTCTATCCCTCATTGCTGGCAGCTGATAGGAAGCGGCTGTAAAGTGGGAAGCGGCTGTAAAAGGACAACGCCATTGGGGGGGGAGGGGGGGGGGGGGGAGGGGGGGGGGGGGAGGGGGGGGGGGGGGGAGGGGGGGAAAGAAGTCCCTTCACAGCTTGTGGGGAGCCTGGCCCGGGTCAGCATGGGCAGGAGCGTTGAGAAGGTGGGAGGTCAGGGATCGTGCCAGCAAATCACTCACTCACCGCTGCTGCGGCGCTCCGGGCGCGGAGGCACCGCATTATGTCCGGGGAGGGAAGTAGCTCGGGTGGCTGCGAGCAGCCGCCGGGACCGGACAGCGGAACCGGCCGCCACCTCAGCGCCTTCTGCCGGCCCGCTCACCTCTGGCAGTGCTCTCCCTCTGAACACCTCTCTCCTGCCGCTCGCCGTCCTTGCTCATGTCAGCCGCTTTCCCGCAAATCCTTAAATTCCGGCTGCCGCCAGGAGCAGGACATGGCCTCACTTGCTGCGCTGGGTGACACTGCATGGCATTCACTGCCTGGACCGTGTCTTTCAATATAGACCAGACAGTGAGGGGATCAGCTTAACAGCAAAGATCATAGAGCGGAGCGGGTCAGCGGGCTATGGATAACCGGACAGTGGGCGGTGGAGATAACCCGTGTCAGCGCGAGTAACCTCAATTGGTATTGTCATTCAATAAGATCACAACTGATTCACACCGCTCCTGTTTTTCCCACCATCTCTCCACCTGCCATCACCCTCCACCCCCCACCCATTCAGTCATTCAGAATGGAGGAGAACTGGAAGCCTTGCGCAAATTGAATTGTTACTTTCTTTATTTTATTTTTTATTTTTATTTTTTTGAGCGTGAGAAATTCTATGTCCCGCCAGCCTTTTTTCAAAATTTAGCAACTCAAAATGGGGGTGCGTCTTCAACGTGGGTGCGTCTTCAACAGGTTGGCAGGCCGATTAGTTACTGGAATTTATTTCATAGAATACCTGAGTGATAAAATAATCAAATTGGAATGAAAAGGATTAAGTTTCCAGAGTAATAAGGAGAGAGTGTATTGGACTGTTGGCATTATTATGGCGGAAAATGGCATCCTTCTGTCTCGTAGCAAGTAAGTAAAATAGAAACATGGAATAATAGTTTAAACTGTGAGGCACCAATCTATGTTGCAGATGAATAAATGAGCTTCCAATGGGTGGCCTGTCCTCTGTGGTTTCTCAGTGTTATCATTGTGCTGTCAATTTCTATACCTCGTAGCATTCTATGCTTAAGATAGACACAAAATGCTGGAATAACTCAGCGGGTCAGGCAGCATCTTTGGAGAAAAGGAATAGTTGACTTTCCGGTCGGAACCCTTCTTCAGGCTCAGCTTGTTGATACCAGTCACCGTAAATCTGTAGGTGCCGTTCCTTCCATCTCCTGGAGTAATTCCCCTTGCATCTTTTTGGATAAGACAACTTTGAGTCCAGATAACAAATTGAGTGATTGATATTTTATTGTCACATGTACTTGGTACAGTGAAATTCTTTGTTTTGCACACAGTACACATGTATGCAAAGAGTCGCTATGTAAAGGGCACTGACACAATTACAAATATATTCAGTATAGTCCACCTCTTCCCTCTATGTTGTTGTCCCCCCTCCCCCCCCCCCCTTGAGAGATTGTTCTCCCCCCCCCCCCTACTTGAGAGCTTGTTCTATGTTTCCAAGCACCCTGAAACCTCATCCTTAATAATTGGCATTCAACTTTTACCAACAACTGAAGTCAGACAAACTGTCTTATAATTTCCTTTCTTTTGCCTCACTCCCTTCTTAATCTTCCTAATGACCCCCAAGACACTCCTGCCATTGCTGCTCCACTGTCATTCTTGCCATAATCCCATTCCAATTACCTTTAGTCAGCTTCTCCCTCGTGTTAGTCACCTTTACTTAGCACTAATACCAATACATCTTATTTCAGCTTCTCCCACTTAAATTGAAGAGGGTTGAATTCCATCATATAATGATCACTGCATCATGACAGTAGCCTCCTCGTGACGATCCCCGGAAACGATGACACGATGCACTCTGTGACGCGTCGGGCGACCAATTCTGTCAACATGTTGGACGACGACAGAAGCCAATAGCGAGCTATACGTCATCTGACACACAAGGCGAACGATGATCACCGCCACCTCCGGATTCCTTTCCTTAAGCTCCCTAATCAAACCTAGTTCTTACACAACACTAAATCCAGAATTGCCTCTTCCTTAGTAGGCTCATCCCCAAATTGCTCTAAAAAGCCATCTTGTAGGTATTCTTCTCTTCTCTACAAATTCCTTCTCTTGGGATCCAGCATCAACCTGATTTTCCCAGACTACCAGCATATTGAGATCCCCATGATCACTGTAACATTACCTTTCTTACAAGCCCTTTCTATCTTCTGATGTAATTTGTACCTTACATCCTGTCTTGTTTTGGAGGCCTGTATATAACTTTCATTAGAGTATTTTTACCCTTGCAGTTTCTTAACTGGCCACAAGGATTCCACATCTTCTGATCCTATGTCATTTCTTGCTAAGGATTGAATTTCATTTCTTACCCTCCGCCTCTGTCGACTTGGTTGTCTTTTTGAGAGGATGTGTATCCTTCGAACTTCTGTTCCAAGCTCTGAATCTCTTTCAGCCACGACTCTGTGATGCCTACAACATTGTACCCGTCAATTTCTACTGTGCTATAAGCTCATTCACCTTGTTTAGTATACTGCATGCATTTAGATATAACACCTTAAATTCTGTATTCACCACCCCTCTTCTCAAATTGGTCCCCATGTTGCCTAATGTTAGACTCTTATCCCTTTCGAAACATCCTATCCTATTTCTTATTCTGCTTCCGTTCATTACCCTGAGGAGATGATAGTCATATGCTTTGCCATCCACTTCATGGACCTAGATGCCAACTGCTCTTTTGAATCATCTGCAGATCTCTGCTGGATCATGTCCTGACTTATTCAAAGCTCAAGATAGACATGGAACTTGTAACATTCAATGTTGTCAACAATGCAGATACCTTGTCCAATTCTGGTTTCTGGCACTGTTTACTGAAAGCTTTGTCCCCTGACTGCTCTGCCAGTATTTTCTCCAGAGTTATTCCTGAACACTTCACACTGCGGACTAGATATATGCACAGATTTCAGCCGCTATTCACAAAGGAACAGTTAGCAAACGCTGACGTCTTTTTATCTAAATTCAATCCTCACACTTCTGTACTAAATAGATACACCTTGACCTACTTAACCACTGCTATCATGTTGTACATTATATGTTTACCACAGCTCTGTTTGTCAATTACGTTTACAGACTAATATCTGTGGTTCAACAACCTAATTATACTTCCAGTCCCATGCTGAGTACTTGGCCAATGACACAATGGGTTCTCTTTGTACAGACTATAGATCATCAGTGTGTGGTGTGGAACAAGTATAAAATGGTTCACATATTCTCAACAATATAGTTATCTGTTTATTCTTCCAATATATCAATTTCACTGCCTATTAATCCTTGACCATTACTTATAATGGACCATTACACTATTTAATGATCCTCTGTATGTAAGAGAAAAATCTCCCTACTCCTTCCTTTGTTCTTTTAGTGGTGGTCATCCAGATAATAGGTAACTGACCGGATAAAGTAATGTCTCCTTGTCCTGAAATCCCACACAGTTGTAAGCACTTCTAACTGATAAGGAAATGCAGAATGGGGTAATCTTGTTAATTAAGCTAATGCAATCAAGGATTACGTTAGGAATTACTTCCTCATACAAAAAATTGTAAAATTCTGGGACTTTTCCCCCAAAATCTGTTATGGCTCAAGGTCCAACTGAAAACTTCAATTCACTGGGACCGATAATTTTTTTGTTTATCAAGAGGATTATGGAAACCAAACTTAAAGGCGGAGCCGAGACACAGATTTAACAAAGGATTGAATAATTTACTGTTCCTTGTGACCTTTGCTGCTGTAATTGGAAGATCTCAACCTCAACATTTTATATTTATCTGCAACATCAAGTTTGGTTGAGCAACAAAGGCTGAATTGTAGCTCTCAGCATTGTTTTCCACCATTGTCCTTCAGATATTCAGACCTCGAAGGGTTTATTCAGCATTTGCTAAGTTATGGGCGTGCCCCACTTAAGCGATTTTTTTCGGTGACTGCCGGCAACAGTCATAATCGTAGCAGGTCGCTGAAAAACTGGCGACTGGACCCCACTACGACAATGTCTACAACAACCTACCTCCAAGTCAACGTCAAGCAGCACCTACGTCAGGCTACGATTGTTGCCGTTAAGCCCACGGCCGCCGACTGTCGCCGAAAAGTTTTGAACATTTCAAAATCCAGCGGCGACTAGAAGAAAGGTACTACTTTGGGCGATTGAGGAGACCTTACGGGCAACACCCCGGCGACCACGTGGCAACAGCCTAGTCACCTGTAGTCACCTAAAACATCGCTTAAGTGGGACAGTGGCATTAAACATCTTCCCTCTGCATTGCCAAGTTACATTACATATTACACAGAGCTTTCTTGAGTCAAGGATCCATGACCAAGGGAAAATAAAGATCTTTTAACAAATTTTAAACATCTCAAGGCAGCTTCACACTGACTTTCTGGGTAAATTACACACAGCGAGGTCTGACATACAACGGTAAAATAAGCAAATGCAAAACTTGTTCCAGGACATGAGGTGCCATAGAACCAGTTGCATCGGCCTGAGACATGTGATTGGATTAGTTTCATCTAAAAGGCAGATCTCCCAACTGTATAATTTTGCTTCAGAATTGCCCATGAGAGACGGCCTTGATTTCTCAGGTGACTGGAATGAGACTGGATTTCTCAAACTTCCAATTGCGAGATGAGCACACTATCCACTGAGCGTAGAATCACTCACTAGCAACCTCACCCAGTGCCTCCGGGAACCACCTGCAAAGGCAAGACTTCCTTTTGTTCTTATTGCACATTCACAGGATAACGTTAATGTTTCTGAACAATGCATACGGAGATATCCATCCACCTTTCATTAAGAGTTCATGTGGAAAGGGGAGCTGATATGTCGACCATCAAGTAGAAGAGGGGGCTGAACCAAAGGGAAATGTTATTTAATTTAACATTGGAAAAGAAGGAATTGAAGTTCATTATTAATTTTCCTTGAAAGAAAAATATAAAACTTAATGGAGTCAGGGACTGAGGCGCCAAGTGAGGAGAAAGCTAATATTATCACTAAGTTCCAAATAGGGCCATGTTACACCTCATTAATTTCAGTTCGGTTTCTGGATACTCTCGGGTCTCAAAGGGAATTTACTTCATTCGAAATGGTATGGAATGGGAAATGCTTTGAACACATGCTCCTCGTGTGGTTTAAGACTCACAGTATAAATAGTATCGTCTTATACTGAACCCTAAGTGACCTGTTTGGGCTCTCAAGCCAAAACGTGAATGCCTGAAGCAGGATATTTCAAGGTCATGTTGGCTCAGCATTTAAATGTTGCTGCATTTACAGTCTGTTGTGTGTGAGAATGTCTGGTTCAGGTGTGTTTGTGTGTAAGTGCGTGATTGTGGAGGAACCTATTTCTGTGAGAATGTGCGATAAAGCTTTGTGTTTGGAAAGGGAGTGTGTGTGCATATATATGTGTGTGTTTATTACTTTGTATGAGTGTATGTGTGTGCATATATAAGTGTGTGTGTGCATGCATGCGTGAGTGTATGTTTATGATTGTGTGTATATAAGTGTATATAAGTGTGTGTGTGTGCGTGTATGAGTGTGTATTTGCAAAGAGATTAGGGTGATTTTATGCATGTGTGTGGTGAGAATATTGTGAGAGTATTTATGGAGTCAGAAAGTCATGCAGCATGGACACAGGTGTTTCCTCTCACTGAGTCTATACTGACCATCAATCACACACCTATACTTATGCTACATTTTATTTCCCACTCATTTTCCTCAATTCTTCCCAGATTCGATTACTTGACCACACATTAGGGGCTATCTACGCAGTCAATTAGCTGAACAACCAGATTCAGATTAGTTTATTACCATACACACCCAGGGTGCAATGAAATTCCTTGTTCGCATGAAAGGCAGAAAGAGGTTGGGTAACCACCAGGAAAGGGAAAGGGAGTAGACAGAGATTGCAGGAATCCCCTGTGGCCATTCCCCTCAAAACAAGTCTGCTCTTTTGGAGAGCAGGAGTCCCGCTGAGTTACTCCAGCATTTTGTGTCTATACTCTTTTGGATACTGTTGGGCGGGGATGTCTGTTCAGAGGAGAGCAGCCGCAGCAGCAGTCATGTCTGTGGCATTGAGCTTGGCTCTGATGCACAGCAGGAAAAGATGATGTTAAACCGAGTGGCTCTGATGGGAGACTAGTCTGTGGCTGCAAACAGGACTACAGAATGGTGTCATGCCTCCCCAGTGCCTGCGTCCAGGTGACTTTGAGCGGCTGAAGAACATTCCCAAGGGGGAGGGGAGCAGCCAGAAGTTGTGCACATTGGTACAGGTTACATCGGTAGGAAAGGCATGAGGTCCAACAGTGAATATAGGTAGTTAGGCAGAAGATTAAAAACAGGACCTCAAGGGTAGTAATCTCTGGATTACACCCAATGCCACGTGCAAGTGAAGGAAGGGATGGGAAGATAGGGCTGATGAATGCATGGCTGAGGAGTTGACATGGGGGGCAGGGATTTAGATTTCTGGACAATTGGGATCTCTTCTGGAGCAGTGGAGACCTGTACAAGATGGACAGGTAGCACCTATATTGGAGAGGGGGCTGATATCGTGTTGTGTGGGTGTGCAAGTGTTACAAGGGGAGGTTTAAACTAGATTGGCCGGGGGATGTGATCCAGTGTAGTAGTAAGGCAGGCAAGAGGCTAGATGCGGAAGTTAATTACAGCAAATTCAGTAGTTAGGACAGGCAAGAGCATGGCAGGGAGTGAGGAAAGACAGTTGAATTGAGTCACTTTTGTTTCTAGAGAGGGGGGAAGCCACATATGATGGCTGGGAGAGGAGAACTAAGGAGGAAAGCCTGCCATGGAGATCATGAGAAGAAGGCAGGCCATGGGACCAGGGAGGAGGAAAGAACCAAGGGGAGGGAGGTTGTTAACCAGTTGTGGGGAAGTCAGCCAGGAGCTTTAGGAGAGGAGACTTGGCCCAGGGTTAGCATGGGAGAGGAGGAAGTGTGGAGTCTGATATCATAGTTGGGGGAGTGAGGGTGGGAATGTGGAGCATTCCCAGGGTAAGGAAGAGCATTTGGAGGTAGCAGATTTGCTGAAGAGAGTAAGAGAGCACTGGGAAGCTGCAAATTGGAAGAATGGGAGGTGGGGCCAGAGTAAGGGAGAAGGTCTGGGAGCTGTATATGATGTGAGGTGGGAATGCGGTGATGATTTAAATACACTAGTTGTCTGACTGAAGGTCTCTCATTCCAGCATTTTGGAATGATGGTAGAGACCCGATGATAGACAACATGGTCCGAGATCCAATATAACGTTCCAGAAAGAATGCAGGAAGGAACTGCAGATGCTAGTTTACACTGAAGATAGACACAAAATGGTGAAGTTGCTCAGCAGGTCAGGCAGCATCTCGGGAGAAAAAGAATAGGTAACATTTCAGGTCGAGACCCTTCTTCCTGCCAGAGGGCCATGTGAGGAATGGCGCCACCTGGGGGCACAAATTAAGTTAAGATGAGTGAATTGCAAAAGATTTACTCCTGGTTAAAACAGCTCTGCGCAGCTCTGATAAAACACTACTACATTATGTAATTGAATTTCTGGGCCTTTCTGTTTAAAATGGGGCCACGTTACACTTCATTAATTTCACCTAAGTGGAACAGAGATACATTTTGAAGTTGTCGTATAATTATACTTGTTTCAAAATTCGTCTGCTGATTATGTTAGCAAACACTTTGATCCATGTGAAATAAAATGAGCTGCGTCTCTATCAAAGAAATGGAAAGTAAGGCTGGATAAATGCTTGAGGAAGAAAGGGTTATAAAGCTATATTAATTGTTGGAAGTATGTTTGAATGGAGCACTAATAATGGCATAGACTGCTGGTTCAATAGCTTGTGTCTGCACTGAGCCCAGCATTGCTAACATGCCTTCAGTGGCCTCAGCTTCCAGACAATGAACAGCTTGAAAAAGTGTTCATGCTATCATACAGATAATTTACATGCAACAAAGTGGTCCTAACTGGATTCCTTGTTTGACGGCGACATTGATAAAGGGATTGCTGCATTGGTGCTACCTCCTGCACCCATACACAACTCACTGACTTCATCCATTTCACCACTAACTTCCAGCCGGCACTCAAATACATACACCTGGACCATTTCCGACATTTCCCTACCATTTCTAAGCCTCACTATCTCCAGCGCAGGTGATAGACTACTGACCGACATCTACTATGAACCCACTGACTCCCATGGCTATCTGGACTACACTTCTTCCCACCCTGCTTCCTGTAAGGACTCCATCCCCTACTTCCAATTCCTCTGTCTACGCCGCATCTGCACCCAGGATGAGGTGTTCCACACCATGGCATCGGAGATGTCCTCATTCTTCAGGGAACGGAGGTTCCCCTCTTCTACTCTAGATGAGGTTCTCACCGGGGTCTCTTCTATACCACGTAACTCTGCTCTCACTCCTCATCCCCCCACTCGTACCAAGGGCAGAGTCCCCCTTGTCCTCACCTTCCACCCTACCAGCTGTCACATACAACAAATAATCTTCCGACATTTTCACCACCTCCAATGGGATTCTACCACTGGCCACATCTTCCCATCTCCTCCCCTGTCTGCTTTCCGCCGAGACCGCTCCCTCCATAACTCCTTGGTCAATTCATTCCTTCCCACCCTTCCCACCCCCTCCTTCTGGCACTTTCCCTTGCAACCGCAGGAAATGCTACACTTGTCGCTTTACCTCCCCCCTTGACTCCATCCAAGGACCCAAGCAATCTTTCCAGGTGCAGCAGAGGTTCACCTGCACCTCCTCCAACCTCATCTATTGCATCCACAATGAGGTAACAGCTTAGATAAATGTGTTTGCGACTCTCCTTTATCCCCATTGGCCATTCTTGTCCACTGAAGCAGAGCTGACGACTGTGTAATTTGTAGAAAGACACAAAATGCTGGATTAACTCAGCGGGACAGGCAGCATCTCTGGAGAGAGAGAATGGGTGACGTTTTGGGTCGAAACCCTTCTTCAGGCTAGTCAAGGGAAACGGAAACAAAAGATGTAGACAGTGATGTAGAGAGATGTAGAACGAAGGAATGAAAGATATGCAAAAAAGTAACTATGATAAAGGAAACAGGTTGTCATGAATGAACATCGTGCAAGAAGCAGATTCTAGTGCATCTTATTTTTACTGAGAGGGAATATCTTTCAGGACGCTTCAGAAAGAGAAGCGTCCAGAAATAAGGAACAACTCTCATAGAGCCAGCATTGACATAATGGGTGAATGGCCTTCTCCATTATATCATTGCTTGATCTGTCAACAGTGAGGATGCAGAGGTAGTTGTGGCAGGTTCTATAACAGCATTTAAAAGAGACTTGGACAGGTACACGGAGAGGAAAGGTGTAGACAGATGTGGTCCAAACACGGACAGACTGGACTAGCTTAGATGGGGCATTTTGGTCGGCATGGACTAGTTGGGCCAAAGGGCCTGTTTCCATACTATACAATTCTATGAAGCTAATAAGGAAACAGTGGTTATTGTTTTAGATGGGAATGGGATAAATTCTTCCACCTGCTTTAACTGCTGTCTGTTGGGACGATTGCCAGATTACACTGTGTCACCCTTTGATTATCCCATTCACCCCACACCTGAGTATTTGCTGGACTTCACCATCTAATGCTCCAGAGAAACCCTTGCCTTAATAATCCTCCAATTTTCTCGTTCTTCTCCCTCTCAGTGATTTCCCTGACCTCCAAGACCTCCAAGACGAGACTCTCTTGAACGGTCTTTTACGTTTAACAAATGTCATTGACCACCTCCATCTGCATGGTGGTGCAGCTGGTAGAGCTGCTGCCTCACAGCGCCAGAGACGCCGGCTCAATCTTGACCTCGAGTGCTGTCGGCATGGAGTTTGCACATTCTCCCCGCAATCGCTGTGGTTTCCTACGGGTGCTCTGATTTCCTCTACAACACAGAGACGTGTGGTTTTGTAGGATACTTGCCTCTATAAATAACCCTTGTGTGTAGGGAGTGGATGACAAAGTGAGATATCATACAACTTGTGTGAAGGGGTCATCAATGGTCGGTGTGGACTCAGTGGGCCGAAGGAATTGTTTCCATGTTGTATCCCTAAACTAAATCTTCAGCTGACTTTGTTCTGGAATTCTGTCCCTAAAGCACTCTGCCGTGCTTCCTCTTCTTCAAATGGCCTTATGTAATTGAAATGCTGGGTACATTTTTCATTGATTGTCAGTGGAATTCCTCAGATTGGTCCATTGACAAATTTTCTATCTGATGGTGTATCAAGCCCTGAGATATTTTTACCAAAGGTTTTGAATAAATGTGTTGTTTCTGCTCAGGCAGCACACTGAAAAGTATTTACACGTTAAGCTTTTAAACTGAGTGCCGGAAATTGCTACATTGTTCTCAAACAGGCATACCACAGGCTCTCCTGTCCATAAGGCTCACAGTATGAAAACATCGATAAAGAGGGAACAGCAAATCTATACTTACAGATATACAACATTATTCTCCCTGTTCTCAAGGTGAAAGGTGTCCTTGCGTAATCCTTTCACTTTATCAACAATAAGGTATATAACATCACTATGCATATTTTCTGAACAACAACTAATGTTCATAAGGCACCAATAATTTGTTCTGGTTTTTTAGTCTTTTTCTTTTCACGGTCTTGTATAGTTTATGTGTAATTTAGGTATAATTCATATTTTTGTGCATTTGTCCCAGTCTATGTGCTTGTGATGCTGTCGCAAGCAATGTTATTTATTGCACCTGCAGCTTACCATACTTAACCTGATGATTTGACAATTATAGATCTAGTCTGTTGACTGGTGTTTGGAGTCTTCCTGATCTTCTTGCAGGGTTAGGTGTTCAATTAGCTCTTCCATTCTGGATTTGATTTCAAGATCTGTTTCATTGACAGACTTGCTTGGATTTCATACTTTCACTTCTTGAAGTCTGTGCTGTCACCTTAGGCATGAATTCATAACTGTGTGGTTCAACATCAAGATTTGCTTTTATGTCTGTGTTTGATCTACATGCACACTTCACATTTTGTCACCAATTTCAACCAAATATCTCTTGGTTCCACAAAGCTGTGCTATTATTAGTATTGACCATATCTGTGAGGTTGGATTAATAGGAAGGTCAGGAATGTTCATTTTACTTTTTTTTTTAAAGCAATCTTAGTGATTGGCATCACGATGATATTTTTGATCCAATTGCTTCTGTTCAATCTTAGAAACCAAATTTGGTTCGACAAAGACTTGCATGTGTACGCAATCTTCCCTTCATCAAGAGTTCTGCTGGAGTGTGCCCTGTGGTCGTGTGCAAAGTTGGTCTGAACTTCAATAAGAAATTGGTCAAATGATGTTTCATGTTGAGCTTTGAGTTTCCCAGTCACACAGACTGGCCTCTCAGCCACACTATTTGAAGTTGGATGATAGAAAGGAGGATTTGTCCAATGTCTCGCTGCTTCCTAAAGTGAGTGAGCAGGGGAGATCAAAAGTAAAGCAGAAACAAGCTGTTCACATAACCCACAACATGAATATACAGATCTCAACTCATCATTAGTACATTCGGTTGTGGTACATAAGCCCATGTATTTCCCTTCAGTCCCCTTGGAAAGACTATCAATCAGCATCAGGAGACTGTTCCCTCCTTTTTCATGAATGTCCTTTCTGAAAATGTCCAAGCAGATGATAACCATGGCTGTAAAGGAATTTTTACTTACATGCGGCAAAAACGTGGTCAAATATTTCATCTGCTTATTGTTCAAACAATACCAGCAAACAAAACGTCTTGGAATTGTTTTCACAGTGATTGTTGTTGTATGTTCAATACAAAGTTTGGGTAAAATCTCTTATCTCAAAATAATAGGTTTAACCACTCTATAACTTCACTTGATGCAGCCTTGCTAATGTGACAACTCGTTACGACAAGTGTGGAATAGGTTTGGTTCCTCATCTGTACATTGACTCAATTCTGTCCATCCTTCTCAGTGTCTGCTCTTCAGCACTGAGTTTTGTGGCATCTGTGATTTCAGATGCAGTCACTGGGAAACCCACATCAGTTGTGGGACAGAGCAGAGCAGCTCCCACACCTTGGGCTCAGTCCTGACCTGCATTACTATCCATGTGCAGTTTTCACGTTTTACCTGTTACTGCATAGTTATCTTCTCATGCTCTGGTTTCTGCCAGGTCCTAAACACAAGAATGCTGATAGGTTAATTGGGTGTATTGGATTGGATTGGATTCAATTTATTGTCATTGCACTTTTCAGTGCAACAAAATGGTTTAGCCTGCAGTCATAACATAAAATAAATAACAAACACTCAACACAGTTTAAAGTCCCAAAGTCATTGGCTCTTCCCTCCTTGCTCTCCCTCTGCGCTGAGGCAATCCAAGCCTCCGATGTTGCGACCCCACCGGGTGATGGTAAGTCAATCCCGCGGCTGAATCCGTGCTCCGCAAACGGGCCGGTTCAAACTCCACGGCCCGGGGCGATCGAAGCTGCCGAAGCTGCCGCCCTCCAGTCCAGCGGTCGCAGCTGTAGTTGCGGGAGCTCCGGAAAAACAGGTCACCACCTGTGAGCTCCCGACGATGTCGTCCACTGGCCCGAGGCCCAGCCTCCGAGGCTCCAAAGTCGGGTCGGAAGTTGGGTCGCACCGCAACCACAGCCCCGAAGCCGGCCAGCCTCGCGATGGTAAATCCTGGCTCTGCCTCCGCAGCCTCGAGGTCGGTCGCAGTTGGAGGCCGCCAGCTCCGCGATAGGCCTCAGCGCAGACAGACACGGAGACGGGGGATACGGCAGGAAAGGTCGCATCCCCCTCTGAAGGAAGAGTCAAAAAACATACCACACCCACCCCCCACACATACACAACTAAATAAACCGAAATAAACTGCAACAACGGGACAAAAGAAAACAAAAAACAGAGAAGACAAACGGACTGCAGGCGAGCCGCAGCTGCAAGGCAGCGCCGCCACTTCCGGTATGAGGGCAGAGTTGAAAGGGATGTGAGAGAGGGAGAATAGATTACTAGGGAATTAAGGACTCTGGGAGCAAGACTGATGGGACTGCTTTAAGAGCTGGCATAAATTTGATCGGCAAAATGGTTGTCTATCTTTGTGAATATGAAAATAATGTAGTTACCTTGTAGACCACACTTTCACTTCCAACTTCAGAACATTCATGAGTCATTCTGAGTCATTTGTAACTGTCACTGTATGTCATGTTGTTACTTGTGGGCGGAGCGCCAAGGCAAATTCCTTGTATGTGAATACTTGGCCAATAAACTTACTTACTTACTTACTTACTTCATATGGTAACATATGGTAAAAGACCATTCAAGAGAGTCTCGTCTGAGAAGTCTTGAAGGTCAGGGAAATCACTGAGAGGGAGAAGAACGATAAAATTGGAGGAATTTAGCTTATGGGGCATTTTGGTCTTTGAAATGCAGCAGCAAGCAAAGACAAGTTTTTGGTTTCAACAGTATTTTCACTAGTTAACCATGTGACATTAAAGGTTCCTTCTGTTTCACATCTTCTGCTTTAATCTCTGGCCTTTCTTACAACCATCTGCCTATTAAAACCTCCCTCACCTGTGTCCACTTATTCCCTGCCACATCTTGTCCTGCCTCTCCTCTCTCTCAGTTTACTAACCCCCCTCCTTAATCTGAAGAAGGGTCCCAACCCGTAACGTCACCTGTCCATGTTCTCCGCAGATGCTGCATGACCTGCTAAGTTACTCCAGCACTTTGTGCCCTACCTTAAAGTAACAATTCCCTTTAGGCAATTATTTTCCTGGACATTTTCAGAATCAGTTCCAACGCCAGCACTCTGCTGTGCCTCTCTGACTGTGAAATGCAGCTAAACCAGTCTTCAGCGGTGGACAAAACTCTCTGGATGGAATTCCCACTGTCACTGCTTTCACACGCAAGTTCGAAAGTTCACCTTTGCATTCTCAACAGCCTTTACGGAATTCTGCAGGTACATGCACAAACTTTTAATAAGGCATAATCTAAAAAGGCAGCATATTGCTGTGTAAGGATATGTTCTTCAATGATCGAATCTGCCCTTGAACTGCGTCACCTATCTTGCAGATCCTTGTTCCAATCATGTAGCTTTCTGGTGCTTTGACAGATTTGGATTAAAGTAATCTTCCAGTTTCTGCACAATATCTTTAAACAAGCCCCTTTTCACCTTGCCAGAGTGCCATTTCCTTCTGGCCAGTCTCCATTAGGAACATTGTTTCTTTCACATTCGCACATCACATCTGTTGGGGTGCTCGTGATATTACATTCCCCCTCAAAGCGCGTGCATGTGTGTGTGTGTGTATATATATATATATATATATATATATATAAATTCAATATTTGTTTATTTTTTAAATTTCTTCTTTTTTCCCCAATTGTTTCCAGCTGCCACTGATGATTAGTTTATGTTGCTGCTTGTTCCCGCTGCTTGTTCCCGCTGCTTGTTCCCGCTGCTTGTTCCCGCTGCCCAGCGCTTCATTGTGGCACGGCTGCATCAGATCTCTGGATCTTGATGAGAAACAGTGACTAGACTGGCCAACCCTGGTCATAAAGGCAAGATAGAATCCACCTTCACCTTTTCCGTCCATACACTTTCTAGCTGGTAGCTTTAATGATGACTTAGACACTTATCATTGAACAAAGTCATTATACCAAAAATTAAACTCAAAGCTGAAGGGAAATTAAATGTGTTTTAATATAAATTTGCAGAATGATGATTGCTGAAGGTGGCAAATACACATAACTGATGAAGAATCTTGGACTATGAACTGCTTTCTTTCCACAGATGTTGCTTGTTTTGATGTTTTTAAATACCAGTTTGTCTAAGCTTTCGGTTACCTGCCTTAATCTCTCTTTAACTGGTGTCATATCCTGTCTGATTGCATCCTCTGGTAATTTGCTATGTTAAATACATTGTCTAAATGCAAGATGTTTTTGATCAAACAAATTATATGGAGCCTTGTTTGGACAATCGGGAATGGCTTCATATTAATTTCCTGTCAGTGGGTTTAAACCAATTTGCCTGGACTTACAGTGGTGTGTTGTCTTGACCTGCCAGGCCGGAGATTCCAGCCAGGCTCTCTGGAACAAGCCTGGAAACTACATGATAGCCGGAGAGCTTTTATAAAAACACATTCACTCCGTGGTATCCCCCACAGAGAGCAAGGGAGAGAGAGAGAGAGAGCGAGAGAGGGGAGAGAAAAATAAAAGGAGAGAGTGTGCGAGGGAGAGAGAGAGAGGAAGCAAAGGAGAGAGAGAGAGTGAGAGAGCAAGAGAGAGATGTGGAGAGAAAGAGAGATTGGAAACTGCAGCTAGTGAATGAATAGGAGGAATGAAGAATTGGAAAAGACAGACTGAACAAAAACACATTTTCTGCACAAGGTTTCCCTGGAGATTGCCACTTAGGTTGCACCATATTTGCACCACAAAATGAAATTTCTTCAAAACCCTCACGCCACGGTCTGTTTAAAATTGAATCATTCAATCCATCCTTAAGGGTCTGGACAACTTAAAATAAATTAAAATTTCAGATGAAATGCCAGCGTGAATTTTGTAAACCCTCCCTCTCATGTCCTTACAATTGAACCATGGGCTGGACACTGAGGAGGGGTGCGGGGAACGGTGAAGGAGGGCGGATTGATGTTTGGATTCGGTTTTTCAGGGATTGAATGATCGCTTCAGTTTCAGCTGTGGGTTAATGCAGTTTGGGAGGTGAACAAACGAGGAAAAATACAATGAAGTGGCGGAATATTGGGAGGTGCGGATGAACAGTGTGGAATGTATGTCCACAGCCCTTGAAAGGTAGCAGGCCAAGATAAAAGGTGTTTTTCAAAAGCATTTAGGAAGCTTTTATTTACTATGCAAGATATAAAATATAAGATCAAGAGGGTTATGCTAGGAATACATGCTTGTTAGGTTTTAGAATATTGTGTGGATTTCTCGTCACCACCTTACAGGGAAAAGCGATTGCTTTAGTCAAAAGAGATTCATGAGGATTTTGCCAAAACTGGAAAATTGTAGATATAACTAGAAATGTATAAAACGGGGTGATTTTCTTTGGAAGAATATGAGCTGAGGAGAAACATAGTTGAGAAGTATAACATTATGAGCGAACTAGATAGAATAAAGTGGAAGAACCCGTTTCCCTAAGCAGAAGGTCAAAAGCCAGGTTGATAATTGGTAGAATTAGAGTGTATCACTGTTTACAAGGGCATTCAGTTTTAGTTTATTTTCGTTTTGTTTATTATTGTCACGTGTACCAAGGTACAGTGAAGACCTTTTATTGTTGCCTGCTAGTCAGGCAGCGTAAAGACTGTACATGATTACAATCTAGCCGTCCACAGTGAACTGAAACAGGATAAAGGGCATATTATTTAGTGCAAGATAACATCTGATTAAAGATAGTTCACATTAGATGGGAAGTCAGGACCACACTGTTGCTGGTGAGAGAACGGTTCAGTTGCCTGATAACAGCTGAGAAGAAACTGTACCTGAAATTTGATGAGTGTAGCACTAATAGAGGCTTCTAATAAGTGTGTAACTATAATCAGTGGGATTGCCTTTAGCTCAGTTTATTTAGATTAGACATACAGTGTGGAAATAGGCCCTTTGGTCCATCCAGTCCGCACCGACCAGCGATCTCCGCACACTTACGCTACCCTACACACATTAGGGACAATGTACATTTATACCAAGCCAATTAACTTACAAACCTGTACGTCTTTGGCGTAAAGGTTTATTGGCATGGTTTCTAATGAGTGTGCCACTACGTACAATGAGTTGAAGTGAGTACGTCACCACGTGTACGTGCTAGCACATGCAGTGAGTTCTGATGAATGCATTGTCTATGTTTGCAGGAGATTTTTATTTGAAATGCATTCTGCATACACTCAAAAAATCATTGATTGTATGAAGATCATTGGAGTAAATAAGTCAAATGAAGAGTAGCTGCACCCTTAATGCCCAGCTATGCACAGTCACCAGATGAGTTGGCCCCAGCCTGATTAAATTACCCCTTTAAATCAGGACACAAGACAGCGAAAGCATTTTTCTTATATTAGGATGGCGAAGGATCTTTCTTTGGTGTGTGGCGTCTCGGCAGTGTGAACATATGGGCTGACGGATTTTACACTCTTCTTACTTGCTTCTCACATTGCAATCTGTGAGGGTGTGAGATGCTCAATTAATCCAAATGGGTTTTTTGGCTGGTGCGTTCTAGCATGGCAGCACTATCTAGGCGTCTGGGTACACCGCTCTCTTCAAATCCTTAATAAATGGGACTGGTATTAATCAGGAGCCAAGAACTCAGGCAACAAATGTCAAAGCAATCTCTGTAACTTACTGTAGGCCACCAATAGAGCAGGGGAACTGCCAGCTCTGATTCAACGGAGAACGGTTCAGCCACATTGCATTGACATGTGAGCAATTGCTATATGTAGGATGCATTTCAGCAGGTGTGAATCAGAAGGATTGTTTTGCACTTTCCAGTAGGATGATGAGAAAATAAGACTTTCATTTGTATAGCAACATTCACTGCCACTGTAATTTGTGCTCAGCAAGCTCCCAACATGTGACAATAACTTTTATACGTGATGTTGGCTGAGATGTAAACATTGGCCTGCCTTCAAACGACCCCTCAAGTGTTGGATTGTTCAGTAGCTAAAAGGGATTACGGGTTTAGACCATCATGAGGCAGGTTAGGTTTACATTACCGATGATGTGCTGCTGTTAGTGTAGAACTCCTGCTCAGTACAAGAGGAAACACATGCTTGGATATTTGGTGTACGTGCTTGCCTGAAGAGCCGATGATGCAAAGCAGATGAATAATATGCAGGATTATGATTAATATGCTCCAAATCAAAATTGTGCCGAGTTTTAGCTGCCAGAGGGGGTAGCTGAGTCGGGTACTATCGCAATGTTTATGAAACATTTAGACAGGTACGTGGATGCGACAGGTTTAGATGGATATGGGCCAAATGCAGGCAGGTGGGACTAGTGTAGATGAGATATGTTGGTCGGTGTGGGCAACGTTTTCATGCTGTGTGACTCCGCGACTCTTTGACCCTATGTAACCCTTGACATCCATGAAATAGGGCCATTTAGAATTTACTTTAATCTAATTTGATAGGTGACACCACTGAGAGCCCACCTTCTGTTCTGGTTTTGTGATCAACTCTCCAGAGTGGGTCTTAAACTCAAAACCATTTGAAGACCAGAGCAAATACAGAAAATGTTCACCAGCTCAGGCATTATCTGTGGGAAGAGAATCAGAATTAACTTTTCAGATCAATGACCCTTCATCAGAACTCAACGGAAAAGCTAACATCTCACCCAGTGAGCCACATGAAGAACTTTATTAAAATATTTTTAAGAAGAATTCTCTCAGTTAGCAGTTGAGCCAGAGAGATAGATGCCCAAGGTAAGGCCTAACACTGAGCCGTGAGCTAATGCTAATCTCCAGTTGTGGAGGACAAGGAAACAAAAATGATTTGGCCCCACATTCCCCCCCATGGTGTATATTGTACACAGTGAATGGTATGTAATGCATGATGGAGAACATGGTCAGGCTTCTCTTGGATGGATAGTCTACAGCTGGTCATTGAACACGAAGATACAAGCAGCTACTATCTACAGAATCCGGCATAAACAGTCCCTTGATGAAAAATGGAAGAGGATTGTGAAAAATAATTTAACCATAATTTAACCTGGGTTCCCCCTGGACTAAAAATAAGAACTATAAATTTCTTAATTTATACAGGTAACAGGCTAGCATTAGCCCTAACTGCCTATCACTCATAGTGCCCATCCAACTCTCATATTTTATACTTTCTCACAGCATAGATGGCTGCCATTTGTCCCATCAAAACTATGGAAGGTCTCGGAGTTTCCTTGTGATCACTCCCTGACACGCACACACTTATGCCCCTGTCCCACTTAGGAAACCTGAACGGAAACCTCTGGAGACTTTGCGCCCCACTCAAGGTTTCCGTGCAGTTCCCGGAGGTTGCAGGTGGTTGCCGGAGGTTGCAGGTAGTGGAAGCAGGTAGGGAGACTGACAAAAACCTCCGGGAACCTCCGGGAACCGCACGGAAACCTTGGGTGTTGCGCAAAGTCTCCAGAGGTTTCCGTTCAGGTTTCCTAAGTGGGACAGGGGAACCTCTGCATGGTTCTCCTGCCACTCAACCTCATTAACAGCAATTTACAGAAGCCAATTAACCTACCAGGTGGATCGGAGCATGTGGTGGTGAGTCGTTCCTTTGGCTGCTTCCAGTGCTTGTGGAGAAGTTCCTCACAGGATGCAGAGATATCAGTGATGATGAAGAAATGTTGGTATACATCCAAGGTCAAATGGTATGTGAATCATTGATTTGGCAGAGCTCCCTGGTACCCACAGCCACTGTCTTGGTGTAGAGGTTGTGGGTTTAGCAGATGATGACAGGAAGTCATTATAGAGCCAATCCGTTAGGTTCTTCCTAAGCAATGTTTAGTTTAGCTTAGAGATACACGTGGAAAGCCGACCAGCGATCACCTGGACACTAGTTCTATCCTACACACACTAGGGATAATTTACAGGAGCCAATTAACCTGCAAACCTGCACATCTTTGGAATATGGAGGAAGCCGGAGCATCCGGAGAAAACCCACCCATGTCATGGGGAAGACATAAAAACTCTGTATAGACACTACCCATAGTCAGGATTGAACCTGGGTCTCTGGCACTGTGAGGCAGCAACTCTACTGCTGCGCCACAATGCCACCAGTGCTTGTCTGTGGCTAGTAGTTCTGTGGGTGATACTCTCATAGTTGGTCAGCATATGAGAGGAAACCAGAGCACCTGGAGAAAACCCACGTGGTTGCAGGGATAACTTACAAACTCCATACAGGCAACACTAGTAGTCAGGATCGAATCCGGATCTCTGGCGCTATAAGACAGGAACTCTACTGCTTTACCACTGTGCCACCCCAACCTGCATGTCTTTGGAGTGTGGGAGGAACCGGCGCTCTGGAGAAAACAAGTGTACAAACTCTGTACAGCCAGCACCCACAGTCAGGATAAAACCCGGGTCTCTGGTGCTGTAAGGCAGTAACTCAGCCACTGCGTCATTGTGCCGTGGTGATCACAAAATAACTGCTAAAGAGATGCAAGAACATTCCGTTTTCGAGAGCCTGATCTCAGTAAAGCCATCAGTTGAGAAACAATAATGTTTCTGTTATGCTCTGTGTAAGATTGAAAACAGCAAGTATTCAATGATTTTCTCATTACCTTGTTGAGATTGTGAGTGTGAGAGGAGGTACCTGGAACATGCTGCCAAAGAAGATGGAAGAAGCAGATGCAATAGCATCAGAACTGAAACATTGAGACAGACGCGTGAACAGGCAGGAAGAAGAGGGATATGGACCATGTGCAGGGAGGTGGCACAAGTTTGGGCTGACATTATGGTTGGCAGAGGCCTGCAGGGCAGAAGAGCCTGTTCTTGCACTATGCTCTATGTCCAATTATACTATACCTACAAGTAAAATTACTCACATTAGAACAGGCATTAAATTCGTCCTGAAGATTTTTTAATATCTGTGGTCCAATGCCACGCTATGTACATTGACTAAGTAAGTTTTTATATCCCTTGGTAAGACTCACCTCAAATACTTTCCCATGCTTGTGTTTCTCCTCAGATTTATTTTCTTGTCACCTTTTGTCTTGTTTGTGGTGTACATCCCTGACTGATGGAGGAATGCATAACTTTAATCCAACTGCTACATGAATAGGCTGACAGTTGTCGCTGTTCTCTCTGTTTAAGACACGATCAGACCCTTTCAAACAGACCAGCTGGGTTGAGAAACCTACAGCCTGATAAAGAATGGCCTTTCTTTAATTACTGAGACTGGGAAGTAACAGATAATATCCCAAGAAGTGTTAACAAGAACCATTTTCTCCGCACCTCCCACAGAAGTGTAAACACACGGGGGCAGAGAAGCAGAGATTAGGAAGGGTGGTTAAAAGTATCAGCAGATGTGGGTTTTTAGAAAGATCTTAAAGGCCGGAGGTACAGAAAACAAAGTGATTCAGGATTGAAGATTCAGAGGGCAAAGCCACATGGTAAAAGTAGGAGGGAAGCAGAGTATTAAGAGGGCTATGGAGACAAGTTAAAATTACACTCAATATTAAGAGTGGGGGATCTGTTTTGAAATTCTCATGTCTGCTATGTTAATGAAGCGATTTATCGATTATTATTTTAAACTTAGTGTTTCCTTTGGCAAGAACATCAGTGAGGGGTTTGCAATGAATGATCGGTGGTGAGGGGTTGAATATGAATCAATAGTGAGGGGCTTGCTATAAATTATCAGTGAGGGCCACAACTGTAGCCCAAATAATGATCCAGTTAATCTTTCTGACCTAGTGTGAACTGATTATGTGCTTCCTGAATGAACTGAAATCAAGTTACAGTGTATCTGGTCTCTTATCTGTTTTTTAAAATCTTGGTACAGATGCAGTGAGTGCTTTGCTAAAGCTGCATCTAAATGAGATGTAAATGGCGCTGATGCCTGACAGAGCGCGTGTCTCCTGGCAAGCCAGGGCGCTCCAGAGGGAGCACCAGCTTGGAGCGGCAAGTGGCAGCAAAGGCTATTTCCTATGCCGTTTTATTCCTTTCTTATTTTCTGCATGTTCTGTGCGTTTACATTTCTGTCTCTTCTAGTCTTGCCTGCCATCGCGGCTCAATGTCAACAAACATGCATTGGGTCACATCACAGTGCTCCCCTCCATAGGGCGTTCATTGGAGCGTGAAGCATTACCGCTGAGGCACGCATGCCATATATCTGTGCCATCCATCTGAGAATGAAAAATGGTACAGAAGCAAAGGCACCATGCTGGAAATCCTGAGGTGCAGAAAACAACAGCAATACTCAGCACAGCTGACAGCATCTATGGAGGGAGAAATGGAGTTAATATTTCATATCAATGCCCTTCAATCGGAACAGAAAACTGTTAGCTCAGACATGTATACAAGTACAGGTCAGCGGCAGGATATTCTGTAACGAAGATACTTAATTGGAACATTGAACATAGAATAGTTCAGTGTAAGTACAGGCCCTTCGGCCCATCATTGTCCATGCAGAACATGATGCCAAATTAAACTAATCCCTTCATATCCCTCCATTCCCTGCATATCCATGTGGCCATCTAAAAGCCTCTTCAACATCACTGTCATAGCTGCTTCCACCACCTGACAGCATGTTCCAGGCACCTACTATTATCTGTGTAAAAAATTTAAGCTTTGCCCCTATCATCTTAAAGCCATGTCCTCTAGTTTTTGACATTTCCACCCTGGGATAAGGTTCTGACTGCCTGTAATAATTTTATAAACTTTGATCAGGTCTCCTCTCAGCTGCAGATGCTTCAGAGAAACAATCCAAAGCAGTCAAAACTTTCCTGTTGAAATTCACTCTTACAGACAATAGCTGATATTCATTCATAAAGACAATATTCTGATAATCACCTTCTGCTCTCATTGCCAAAGCCTTCACATCCTTCCTGTAATGAGATGACACAGTGTTTCAAATGCAGCCTAACCAAAGTGTTATAATTCCTGACACCTCAAGGCCTTTCTGCTATATTGAAGACATCAGAACTTGTGTGGATGAGGGCAGCTCCAGCAACACCCACAAACCCCGATGCCAAGCAGCCTGCTTGTGTCCCGATCCACCATCGAACATTTAATTCCCTACACCACCAGCGCACCCTAGCTGAAAGGTGCATCATCTACAAACTGCACTGCTACTCCTCCAATCTACCCTGCCAACAACTCCCAAACCTAACACCTCTACTAGCAAGAAGGACAAGAGCAGAAGGTAATGAGGACACCACTAGCTCCACAGTAGGTTCTCTTTCAAATCAAGGGATTAATGAATAGACACTAGATGCTGGCTTGGTCACCAATACCTGGATCACAAATAAATGAACAATTTGATAAACGAATACAGCAGAAGTGGAGATGGTGGAGAGCTTCGAATTCCTATGCATTTCATTGTTCCATCCCGGGACATATGACAATACAACACATTGATGCTACTGCCAAAAAAAACACACCAATGCCTCTACTTCCATAAAAGATGAAGGAAGTTCTGCATGTCTCCAACTACTAATGCCAATTTCTCCGGATGCGCCATAAAAAGCATCCTATTGGGATGCCTGACAATTTGGCCTGTTCTGCCCAAGTCTGCAAGAAATTACAGTGTTGTCGATATAGCTGAGTCCATCAAGCAAACCAGCCATCGTCACCATCCACACTTCACACTGCCTTGGGAAAGCAGTCAATATAATAGAAAGCAGTCAATATAAAGTGTAAGACCACTTACACTTGGTCTTCCCTCTCGTTCCCTCTCGTGTCCAGCAGCAGATAGACATGCTTAAGGCATGAAACACCAAATTGAAGACCAGCATCCTTTCTGCTTTTTTTAAAAATTGCATTTATTTATTTTTTTATTTTTTATTAGAAGTACAGTAAATTACAATAATACACATCAGATATATCTTATTACATTTGTTGTACCACTTCGTTTTTCGAGCTTCAAAAAAGATAGAAATAAAAGAAGTAAGGAAAGTGAGCAAGAATCGTGAAGGTGCAGGAAAGTGTTGGGAAAAGAAAGCCCCTTAGGGAAGAAGTTAGAGAAGGAAGTAAAGAAAGGAAATAAGACCCTAGAGAGAAAAGAAAAAAAAAGGAAAAACAATCGCTCTATTGTAACACAAAACTCGCAAAAAAGGATATACCAACCGTGTTTTAAAAAAATATATATTTTATACCCCCCGTTACCAGATCCGGGTACCATTTATATTTTAAATTACTATTGCACCTTATGCTTGTAATAGTTCCATAAATGCAGACCACGTCTTTTGGAAGTGGTCTGCTTTGCCTGCTAGGAGGAGTCTCATCTCTTCCAAGTGTAGTGTTTCGAACATGTTTGAAATCCACATTTTTATTGTTGGTATTGGAGCATTTTTCCAAAATTTGAGTATAAGCTTTTTTCCCATTATTAGCCCGTAATTAAGTAAGTTCTTTTGAAACACGTTTAGTTCGGGGCTACCTTCCGATATTCCAAAAATGATCCATTCTGCTTTTGGTACAAGTTTTATTTTAAATAATTTTGTGAAGATTTCAAATATTTCGTTCCAGAATTTTTGGATTTTTATACAAAAAACAAAAGAGTGCGCTATGGTAGCTTCTTGTGACTGACATTTATCACAAATGGGTGAGACATTGGGGAAAAGTTTATTTATTTTAGTTTTTGAATAATATAGTCTATGTAATGTTTTATATTGAATTAGAGTATGTCGTACGTTGATCGAGCATTTATGCACATATAGTAAGTGTTTATCCCAGCTCTCTTTTGAAATTTTTATAGTTAGTTCTTGTTCCCAGTCTCTTCTAATACCATCGGTTGTAGGTATTTCTATATTTAAAATAATGTTGTATAAGTATGATATTAGATTTGCTGATTCAGCCTTTGTCTTCACGGCTTCATCCAATAAGTCTGGAGGCATGTTATGATAGTCTTTTGTGTATTTTTTCAGATAGTCACGGATTTGAAGATATTTAAAATATTGATTATTTTTCAAATTATATTTCAGTTGTAATTGTTGAAATGATAATAATTTTCCTAATTCATACAAGTCTCCGAACGTTTTGATTCCCATTCTTTCCCATTGTGTAAATGATTTATCTATAATTGAAGGTTTAAACGACGGGTTATTGACTATTGGCATTAAAAGAGATAGATTTCTTAATTTTAGATTCTGTTTTATTTGTTTCCAAGTTCTAATTGTGCTATGTATCATTGGATTTTTATTATAATTTTTGTTATTCAGATTCATTGGTGAGAGGAGAGTCGCTCCTGTATTACACGGAGAGCAGTCCTCTCTCTCCATTACAATCCAGTCCACCTGCTGGGCAGAGTTGTCCAGCAGGTGAATCATATTTTTAATATTTACTGCCCAATTATAGTACATAAAGTTAGGGAGCGCTAGACCACCCATCTCTTTTGGTTTACTAAGGTGTGCTCTTTGTATTCTGTGGGATTTATAATCCCATATAAAATTTGTAATGTCTGAGTCTAGTTTTTTGAAAAACTTTTTTAGAAGATATATTGGAATTGATTGAAATAAATATAGGATTTGTGGTAAAAAGATCATTTTTATAGCATTTATTTGACCTATTAAAGACATCGGGAGCGTTTTCCAGAATTTGATTAGATTATTTAGTTTCTTAAGTAAGGGGCTATAATTGGCATTAAACATAGCGTGATAGTTTCTAGTGATTTCAATTCCTAAATATTTAAATTTTTCTGTGGCTATATTAAAGGGGAATTTCAAGAGATGTGTTGAGTCTTTCGGTTTTATCGACATAATTTCACTTTTGTTCCAGTTTATTCTGTATCCTGAGAAAGATCCAAAGTCCTCAATTAGATTTAATATGTTTGGTATACTGATTTGGGGTTTTGTGATATACAGTAATACATCATCTGCATATAAGGATATTTTGTTATTTGAATATTTTGTATTATCCTTTCTGCTTTTATCAGACTATTAAACCAACCTCTTGTAAACTAATGAGAGTCCCAATCTCCAAATCTACCTCTTTTATTGACCTGCCTGAGTTGAATTCCAAACACTGGATTGGGATGCGATCAAGCAGAGACAGACCCCCTGTATATTAGGAAGTAGCACACTTCATGCTGTGAGAGCCTACTATTGTGCGAGTGGCCCACAGAGAGTTTGGTTTACACATATGTGACTACAAAATATAAAAGTGACAACTAAGTGTGTGCTGGAACACAGAACACAGAATATGAGAACGGTAGGAACAGGCTCTTTGACCCATCATGTCTGTACCAAACGTGATGCCAATCTAACTAATCCTATCTGCCTGCACATGGTATAAATCACTTGCCATCTCCTACCTCACCCCTCACACTCAACTCTTTCTGCTGCCAACTCCCCTCTACAAGTCCTGATGCAGGGTCTCTCCTTGAAACAGTGACCATCCCTTTCTTTACAATTGTTGCCTGACCAGCTGAACTCCCCCAACCACTTGATTTTGCTGCCTGCATCCCTCTGTTCCCTGTTTGTTCATGCACCTATCTAAATGCTTATTAAATATTGATATTAAACACAGTTGAAACCATTACATGTGACTGAAATCATTCCATGCCTGAGCAAATGCACAGAGGACCAGCAAGAAAGATGACTTCACTGATTTTCAAAAATGTTTCATTTTTCATTGCAATTTGGTCATGCAGAGTACACAAACATGAAGCTGGATCTAATATCCAGCCAAATTATTTTTGAAAAATGCAGATAAAATACGAATGGGAGGAAAGAATACAAGAGGGTGGAAGGCAGAAGGAGAAAGGGCAGAAGGCAAACAGGAATGGTGATGGGACAAGTCAATACACAAAATGTATAAAGGGATCGTGACAGAAGAAACTGTAGATGTTGGAATCTTGAGCAACACAATCCTCAGACTCCAAGTGACAAGGTTCCAACCCAAAACATTATCTATCTACCCCCTCCACAGATGCTGGTAGACCCACTGAGTTCATCCAGCACTTTTGCTCAAGTATCAAGGGGTTATGTCAAATATTAATGAATGCTGAATTTAAGTGAAGCCTTTTTGGTGTGGGGTGGAATGATGAAGATCTATCTTACTCTGAGCTTGAATAGATCAAGGGCAACAAGATCAATGGAAGTGAGAGAGGATAATGCCATCTGTGTTTAGGCATCTGGCCTTGGGCTGAATTAATATGTTCATCACCAAAGGTTGGGTCCTCCAATGCAGTAAAGGCCACCTATTCCAGCTCTTAGTCCAGCAGAGTCTCAAATCATTCCTGGGTTCAAGTCCTTCTCTTCCTCTAACTTCTTCCCTGTGATTCATTGGGTAAATAGAGTGAAGATACCCTTTATGGAAGGCAGTAACTTTAAACAAAACCACAAGTTTCTATCATACCATGTACCAGGGCAGCACAGTGGCATAGTAGTAGAGCTAGTGCCTTACAATGCCAGAGACCCGAGTTCAATCCTGACTATGACTGGTGTCAGTACCGGTTTTGTACGTTCTCCAGTGGCTGTGTGGGTTTTCTCTGGGTGCTCCGGTTTCCTCCCACATCCCAATGACTTGCAGGTTTGTAGATTAATTGGCTTCTGTAAATTGTCCCTAGTGTGTAAGATAGAGCATGCATACGGATGATTGCTGGTCAGCACAGTCTCGATGGGCCAAAGGGTCTGTTTCCACGCTGTATCTCTAAACTAAACTAAACTAAACCAAATGTGATAGAAACCAGCTGTAAAGTACACATCATACAAATGTATATACAGTTGTATGAAGGCCCTCTACCAGCATAGCTTAGGGTCTCAACTTTTAAAAGCGCCCCACAAAACCTCTTAAATGTTTCACTTGCTTTCCTAAGTGAAACATGAAAATCCCAGAACATCTCATCAGGAGGCAGTGGTGAGCTGTTGTTGGGATTCCATCAGGATGCTGGGCATCTACATGGGGCGGGTGGCTCGGTTCAATTTGCACCACACTCGGCACATCAGGTTGAGTAGCATCTGAAGATCCAAACTTGGTTCATTGGTCGGAGACAGAGGGTGACAGCTGAGGCCAGTGATGTACTACAGGGATCAGTGCTGGCATCCTTACAGTTAGTTATTTACATTAACTGAGACTAAGATTGTGGTGGGGAAGGTGACAAGGAAAGTCGGTAGCTCTGAACGGTCTGTAAGCTCACTCCTGAGCACTGGGATAGCAGCCTAAAGCTCCGTGATCGGCTTGGGAAGCAGATAAAGGTGACCTCAGTGCTGGAAGTGACAGATAGCATGATTGTGGTGGTCATGTGTTGTGGTGTTGGTGGAGGTGGCCAAGGGACGCCTCACAGCACCCGAGTGAGCGAGGGAATCAAACGCAGCCTACGGTGGCTGCACGTAATGGCGGTGCAATGAGCCCATGGCAGGCCGACCTCTACTTCATTGATCCAGGACAACAGACCTTAAAGTGAGGATATAAGGAGTTGCATCTCCCCCGGGGCTAATATTGGACTTTTCTGAGACTTGGAAGTTGCAAGTTGGCACTGGATCATCCCAAGTTTCGGCATGCTGTTCCTGAAGAGGGTCTATTGAGCTCATGTGTTGTATGATTTGATAGCATGCTGAACAAGTTTTTCAACGTATCTCGGCACAAGTGACAATTAAAAAAAAAATTGAACCATTGAAGAATCCTCAACACTTAAGTTTAAGTCGAAGACTGGAGCATCAATATACATTATGTTTCTGCTTTTAGATCTAAGGGGTCATAGGTCACCCATTTAAGATAGTGAGGAGTTGAAATGTTTTTTCCTTTATAGGATCATGAGTGCTTCGAATTCCCTTCCCAAGCAGAGGCTATTGACTTTTTCGGAATCCGAATGCAGAGAAAGATGGAAGGCAACCTAACATAAGCGGGAATGTGAAATTGAGTTAACAGTCAGATCAGCCGTGATATTAGTGAAGGGGGGAGAGCGCTCGAGGGCTAAGTGACCTACTCCTGCTCCCAATCTGAATGTTTGTATGTGTGCTTGTAAAGCAGCAAGTCACCACATTTATCATGTCTTGGCAGATCTTCTAATGTATTATAAAAATAGACAAGCACAACCAACATCACTTGCTTAAAGGGTAATTTGTTAATACAATCCTCTCGAATTGCAATTGCATTTTATGCAGTTTTTGTTCAATGTTGTGCATTTTAAAATTATTACTTTTTAATATAGTGGAATGCAAAAAATGACTATATGCAGGTTATTTTGGGTTACTCCAGAAATTCGACTGCCTGCTTCAGGATGCAAATCTCCCTTGTGCCCTGACTATAGATTGCTTCAGGGGACAGGTGATATTCCTCCTGCAGTGAACCAGGAGCCTCCGTAGAGCCAGGAAAATAATCAAAGACCCCTTCCATCCTGGACAGTCACTGTTCAACCTCCTGCCCTCTGGTAGGCGGTACAGGTGCGTCAAAAGCCGGACAAACAGACTCAAGAACAGTTTCTTTCCCTGAGCCATTAGAACTCTAAATTCCTCAACTATCCACACAACATGAGAATGCTGTCATCAATTCCACTATAAAACAGACCACTCAGTTAATATTTCCTCTTTTTTTAAATCCTTTAAAGTATTTACTAAATTTAAAGTGTAATATTCTCCCAGTGCAAAATAACGTATAGAATGCACTGGACGTGACTTTGTCTTGTATGGATGTTTTGGTTACACTGATCAGGAGTAGCACTCCTAATTACGTTGTATTTCTAAGTACAATGACAATAAAGGCTTATTATTATATGGAACATTCAGAAAAACACGGGCATCTTTGAATCCTCTGTGGACATCCCGGCTTTTCCAGCAGAGCCCAAGGCTCGGAGGCCTGCTGGATAACTTGGTAACTTGCTCCATCCTCACAATGGTGAGGCTGCACCCTGCTGTAAAAAGATACTATTAAGCTGAAAATAGTGCTGAGAAGATTTATGAAGATGTCACCAAGACTCCAGGGCCTGAGATACAGGGAGAGGCTGTGTAGGCGAGGACTTTATTCCGTGAAGTACAGTGGGCTGAGGGGTAGAAGCTCCGTCATTGATCCTGTTTTGTTTTGCATTTCTTTGGATTTGCACATCATCAAATAGAGTGCAGAGAAGATCTACGAGGTTATTGCCAGGATTAGAGGGCCTGAGCTATAGGGAGAGGTTGAGCAAGCTAGGACTTTATTCCTTGGCGCACAGGAGAATGCAGGGTGATCTTGTGGAGGTTTATAACATCATGAAGCAGGCACGGAAATCGCTACCAAAACATGGGGGAGACCTGTGGGACACAATGTCTTGGCGGCCACGCACACACACGCGCGCACACACACACACACACACACACACACACACACACACACACACACACACACACACACACACACACACACACACACACACACACACACACACACACACACACACACACACACACACACACACACACACACACACACACACACACACACACACACACACATTTCCATTTGAAATGTAGCAAACTGTATTGATTGATCATGATTGACTCCAGGTGGCTATTTTATTTCAAGAGTTAAAATGTAATGGCAAGTATTATAAATGGCACATATAAAAGAAAGCTAACAAACCAAAGAAGAAACCATAACTGTTGGTATAATTTTCAGTAGCACTCATCACCTGTTTGTCGTCTGGTTTAGTTGTGAACAGGTGTGTTGTTGTCTTGTGGATCGCTGAAAGAAATTACCTGTTAAATTGAATGTGATTACTAACAATCGGGAACAGCTTTTATAAAGCGTGAATTGCTACATTATTATATGCATACCATTCATGTTCTGGAAAGTTAGTTTACCACCAGTGTCGTGGAATCATACAGAGAAAAATCATGGGTGACGTTTCTGGTCGGGACCCTTCTTCAGACTTCAACCACTAGAGCTGCTGCCTCTCAGCACCAGAGACCAGGGTTCAATCCTGACTTCGGGTGCCATCTGTGTGGAGATTGCCCATTCTCCCTCTGACCATGTAGGTTTCCTCCTGTTTGAACAAGGGACCCGACGCGAAACGTCACCCATCCTTTAACTCCAGAGAAGCTGCCTGACCAACTGAGTTACTGCAGCACTTTGTGTCTATCTTAATGTTTGGAGTTTTAAATAACCCTAACGTCAGATGGGAGCGGTGCCCCCAGGCCCACAGCCAGTGCAGAGAAGTAGCGCTAGATCCATCTCAACTCCCTGCCTGTTAACCTACCAGCCCTACCTGGACTTACGGGAACGACGGCCCAGGCTTACGGCCAGCGCAGAGAAGCAGCGCTAAATCCATCTCAACTCCCTGCCTGTTAACCTACCACTGAATCATCCTACCACAACTAGAGAGCAGTCTTGAACTACTATCTACCTCATTGGAGACCTTCGGACTATCTTTGACCGGACTCTACTGGCTTTATCTTCCACTAAACGCTATTCACGTTATTCTCTTTATCATGTATCTGCACACTGTGAATAGCTCAATTTTCATCATGTATTGTCTTTCCACTGACTGGTTAGCATGCAACAAAAGCTTTTCACTTTACCTCGGTACACCTGACAATAAACTAAACTAAGATTCTGCCTGATACGCTGAGTTCCTCCGACAGTTTTTATTTGATCTAAGTTTTTGGTATTACCTGATAAGTATTAATATTTTGCAGCAAAAACGTGATCAGAAATGCAAATTACATTTTTTAAAGGATTGTGATCGCTATTTAAAACACTGGCAAGGTGGATATCCTAAAATCCATTGACGGCCTTTCATTTTCATAAATCATGTCCTGCTGAGATGAAGTATGCTCTCAAGATGATTGCTGTCGAAAGTAAAAGATATCTCAGTCATTTTGATGGAGCAACTCTCCCAATAGCTCTGCTAGATGATGAGGAATTGTCTTTGTTCCAGCGATGAGCTCAGGCAGTGTAACAAGTGTCAATAGGTTACCAGAGAAAGGCTCTATCTTGCTGTCCATTTTCTGGTTATGAGCCCATAAATCTTGCTGGAGTTCCATGAGATGGGACTGATGGCACGGCAGTAATGATCCCTGATGTTAGATAGCTTATGCATAGCTGGCAGCTATGGCCAACACGTTAGTAATGGTTGACTGGTAGGACTTGTGCTGCGTTTGGCACCAATGCTGCCAATTAAATTGGAAGTGTGATGCAAACTTAGTGAGATAATGGTCCGTACATGCCTGGGACAGTTACAGTGCATTCATGAGGAAATATCTGACCAACAGGTCAATATAAATCCTGCATGAAGTAAGAGCAAAAAACGCAAAGAGAGAACGTGCTAAGGGAAAAAGAAGGAGGGAGAGAATAATTTGAGCAAAAAATATACAGATAAAAAGATAAGTTTCTACAGAACCTCTCTTAGTGTGGCACAAAAAGATGGAGTAACTCAATGGGTCAGGCAGCATCTCTGGAGAAAAGGATTAGGTGATGTTTTGGGGCGTGACCCTTCTTCAGACTGAGAGTCAGTGGAAAGGGAAATGGTGATTTGGTGCGATATAAAACGAATGAATGAAAGATATGCAAAAGGCAACGATGATCAAGAAATATGGTTCATTGTTGGCTGTGGGCTCGGTGATAACGAGTAATATAGACTGTGAAACAACAGGATGTGAAACTAGTATGACCACTAGGGTGGAGGTGGGTCGGAGGGATGGAGGATGCAATTGTTACTTGAAGTTAGAGAAATCAATATTCATGCCATTGGGTTGTAAGCTGCCCAGGCGAAATATGAGGTGCTGGTCCTCCACTTTGTGGATTGGCCTCACTCTGACAATGGAGGAGGCCCAGGACAGAAAGGTCAGTATGGGAATGAGAAGGGGAGTTAAAGTGTTTGGCTACCGGGAGATTACACGGGCCAAGGTGGATTGAGCGAAGGTGTTCAGTGAAACGTTCGCCCAGTCTGCGCTTAATCTCGCCGATAGTCCACAGCTGGAACAGCGGATACAGTAGATGTGTTTGGATGAGGTGCATGTGAACCTCTGCCTCACCTGAAAGGACTGTCGGGGTCCCTGGACAGAGTCGAGGGAGGAGGTATATGGACAGGTGTTGCATCTCCTGCAGTTGCAGGGGGAGGTACCTGGGGAGGGGGTGGTTTGGGTGGGAAGGGGAGTTACGGAGGGAATGGTCTCTGTGGAAAGGGGTGGAGATGAGAAGATGTGGCTAGTGGTGGGAGCCTGTTGGAGGTGGTGGAAATGGTGGAGGATTATGTGTTGTATGCGATGGCTGATGGGGTGAAAGGTGAGGACTAGGGGGACTGTCCCTTTGCGACTGGGGGAGGGGGAGCAAGAGTGAAGCTGTGGGGTACCAAGGAGGCACATGTGAGGGCCACATCTATGATGGAAGAGAGGAACCCAAAGAATGAGGACCTCTCAGATGTCCTGGTATGGAACCTCATCTTGTGAACAGATGCAGCATAGATGCAGGAATTGGGAGTAGGGAATAGAGTATTTGCAGGAAGCAGGGTGAGAAGAATTATAGTCTAAATAGTTGTGGGAGTCAGTAGGTTTATAATAGACGTCAGTTGATAGTCTACGTATCTCCTGCAATGGGGATGGTGAGATCAAGAAAGGGGAGGGATTTGTCGGAGATTGTCCAAGTGAATCTAAGTGCAGGATGTAAATTGATAGTGAAGGTAATGAAGTCCGTGAGTTCTGCATGGGTGCAGGAGGCAGCTCCAATGCAGTCGTCAATGTAGCGCAGGTAAAGTTTGGGGATAGGGCCAGTGTACGCCTGGAACAGGGATTGTTTGACATACCCTACAAAGAGGCAGGCATAGCTGGGGCCCATGCGAGTGCCCATAGCTATGCCTTGGGTTTTGAGGAACTGGGAGTAGTCGAAGGATAAGTTGTTGACAGTGAGGACAAGCTCTACGAGGCAGAGGAGAGTGTTGGTAGAGGGAAATTGGCAGGCTCACCGGTCAGTTAATAAGTACATTGATGAGTGATCAGAGTGATCAAATTGTGCACAGCCATGGATATTGCAGACCAATTATTTGCTCACAGGCCAGAGGCTTCTCTGCCTTATCGTACTGCACACCTGACTACCACGAGGCTGGGACCCATAACGCCATCGCCCGGGGAAGGCTCAGCGCCAATGCTCACCACCTCCCGGCCATTTTCATCTATATATTTGAGTCTAAAGAAAGGTCCCAATCCGAAATATCACCCATCCATGTTTCCCAGAAATGTTGTCTGATCTGTTGAGTTACTCCAGCCTTTTGTGTCTATTTGACCTTAGTTTGCCTGAGATTAATAATGACAGGCACGCTGTGGAAACATGCAGACTAATTTCTCCTGGCAACACTCTAATGGTAGTTGCAAGGGAAATGATCTAATTCAGGCACATTGGACATGGTTGATGGTTGATGCTTGTGACAACCCAACTGTTGTCCGTCCACCCAGAAACTAGTATAATGCATTCTACGCCAGAATAAATCTATTTTCATATTTGTAGCCTGGAAAATAAACAGTGCGTTGTGATCAAATTTCTAGGTGAGCCCTTTTCGAGCTGGGTGTTTTACCCCTGAAATAAGGCCCAGACATTGCTGACTAAACACCTTATAAAACATGGCACAAAAACATGTCCAGAATACCCTTGGCCGCAATAACTCTAGAATAACATAGATAAATACCTTGAGACATACATAGTCAGAGTATTTGATTAGGTGTGAGGACCAATTTCATATAATTTACACCACTACAATTAAACAGAAGTTAGTTTTTAACGGCAAGTTCATAGCAGACTTAGTGATTTCTGACTGAAAGTGGTGCAGTACAGAATATCTTACTAGAATGGAATGTAAAATGCTTGAACTTTTCTGCATGAGCATTACTGTGTCTACATCAAGAGAAAATGTTGTGGGGTACAAGGTAATAAGAGGAATTAAAATTGAAATTGCTTCCCTGAGAACCAGCGGGAAGAGCATGGAAACAGGCCCTTCAGTCCACCGAGTCCATGCCGACCATAACCACCCATTCACACTAGTTCCATGTTATCCCAGTTTCCTATCCACTCCCTACACATTAGGGGCAATGTTACAGAGACCACTTGTCTTTGGGACGTGGGAGGAAACTGGATCACCAGGAGGAAACCTGGGCAGTCACAGGGAGAACGTGCAAACTCCATACAGACAGCACCTGAGCTCAGGAATAAATTCAGTTCTCTGCCGCTGTGAGGAAACAGTTCTGCCAGCTTGTCATTGTAAGAGTATGATCAACATCTGTGGCCACAATCTGGTACTGTGGGCTGGAAGTCATTGGAATATTAGGAGCATGATTAGATCATTTGCCTCCTTTGGCAGGGTAGTGGCACAGCTGGTAAGCCGCTGCCTCAAGGGGGCAGTGATCCAGGTTCAATCTAGACCTTGGGTCCTGTCTGTGTAGAATCTGCATCTTCTCCCTGTCGCCACGCTGGTTTCCTTTGAGTGCTCCAGTTTCCTCCCAAATCCCAAAGATGTGTGGGTTGGTAGGTTAATTAGCCACTTGAAATTGCCCCTAGTATGCAGATGAGTGGTGGAATGTGGGGTGAATATAAAAAATGGATTAACATATGATTAGTGTTAATGTGGATGGTTGATGACAGTCGGTGGGCCGAAGGGCCTGCTTCTGGGCTGTATATCTTTTCTTCATTTCTTCATTTACTTCACATACCTTAAACCACAACCCCACAAAACCCACCTCACTTGGAATCTCTGATAGTATTTAAAGTGTTTTTTAACATGTCTCTAAAGTCCTCTATCTACTGTTAAGATTAAGATCTCTTACTCTCTTCTTGGATCCATTCTCACAATCTCTCTAACTTCCCTTGGCCTACCTTTCTCAATCCCCGAGTCTCTCCATTTCTGGTCTCTCTCATATCTTCTTAGTTTCTCCATTGGCAACCATGCCTTAGCTTCTTAGGATATAGATTATGGAAATCTCACCCAGTACTTTCCTGCCTCGTTCCAGCTCTTTGACGGGGACTTCCTTGGTATCAAAGACTTTGATGGGGCAGAATTTGTTAGTTGTTCTTTAATGGTTTCTTAAAATGGTAAGTAAATACTCCAACTCGACAAAGGGGCCATATTGGACTTTGTGTTGGGAAACCTGCCTGGCCAGGTGACTGGTGTTTCAGTGGGAGAGCACTTTGAAAACAGTGATCACAACTACATACATTTTTGGATAGTTATAAATAAGGATAAGTCTGAACCTTGGGGTAAATTGAGATAAGGCAGATTAGAAGATTATTAGGCAGGATCTAGGGAAAGTAAATTGGGAACAACTGTTATTGGGAAAGTTCACACCAGACATGTGGGAGTTGTTTAAGGACAAGTTGATCAGAGTTTAGGACTGGTATGTTCCAGTAAGGCAGAGGGACAAGGATCTTGGCTGGCCAGAGAGATTCCAAATGTGGTAAAAATAAAAGAACAAGGATGTATATGTAAGGTTTAAGAAGATGAAATCAGACAGGGCCCTGAAGGAATAAAAAGCAAGCTCAAAAAAAACTCAAGCAGGCAATTAGAAGGGTCAGGAAAGGCCATGAAAGGCCATGAAATATCATTGGCAAGTCAAATTTAAACAAATCCCAAGGCTTTTTGTACATACATTAAAAACAATAGAGTAACCAGGGATAAGATAGGACCACTCAAGCCTAATGAAAGGAATTTATATTCACAGCCAGAGGATGTAGGTGAGGTACTAAACACATTTGTATCTAAGTACATAGCTCCCTCAAAGAGCCAATACAAGTTGATAGAGTTGTAGAGTGGCATATGGTATGTGGCCTTTATCGGTCGAACCATTTAGTATAAGAATCATAAAGTCATGTTGCAGTTTAAAAAACTTTGGTTAGGATGCATTTGGAATATTGTGTGCAATTCTGGTTACCCAGTTACAGGAAGGATTTGCTGAAATTGAGGGACATATTGTAGTCCTGCAACCAAGCTCTCTATCTCCTTCCTGTACTCTGTCTCATTATTGTTCATCATCTAGCCTATCCAGGCCTCCAGCCTAGTATCATCTGCAAACTTGTAGATGGAGTTATAGATGAATTTGGAAGCACAGTTGTGAGTCTATAGAGTCAGTGGGGGCTGAGAACACATCCTTGCAGGGCACATGAGATGGTGACTGGTGTTGATGTTCACCATCCCAATTTTGTACCGCTAGAAAACTTGGTGCATTGCATTTTGTCCTTTCAAGTGGGCCATGACTGTGGAAACACCCTGCTCCTCTGAGTGGAAGACCAGTGGTGCACTGCACGGATTGGAGTTAGGACCCTCTTTTTATGCCATATATTGACTTGAATATCAAAAGATTAAGGGATCTTGGGTTCAAGTCTATAGTTCCCTGAAAGTGGCAATTCAGGTAGATAAGGTGGAGAAGGGGACATAAAATATTCTTCCCTTCATAGGTCAGGGCAAGGACCTTTCATAGTTCGGAGGTGGTGCTGCAACTTCACAACGCATGTTTAGATTGCACTTGGAATATTAAATGCAGGTCTAGTTACCACCCTACAGGAATGATGTGGTTATGTTGGACGGAATACAGAGGAGAGTCACTCAGATATTGCCTGGAATGAAGAATGTGTGTTTTGGGAAGGGTTTAGACCTGATAGAGGGACACACAAGAGCTAGATTCAGGGTAGATATCAGATTGTTTTTCCCATTGTAGAGATATATGAAAATAAGAGGACGTGAGCTTCAAATGAAAAAGTTACTTATAAAGGAAGTGGTTGATATCTGGGCAATTGTACAAGGAGAAAGTAATCTGCAGTTATACAATTTTTGTATTGCTTCAATTTTAACATTAGTAACTAAATCGGAAAATAGGAAAAATGAAAAAAGGAAAAGAAAGAAGAAAAGAAAAGGAAAAGAAAGAAAAAGAAAGGTGTTTGAATAGGCAAACCATAGAAGAATGGGGATCTAATGCAGGAAATCGGGATCACTGCAGATGGTCAAAGAGATCAACATGGACCTGGTGGGCTGAAGGGCCTGCTTCTGTGCTGTACAACTCAACGATTCCATGACTCCAGTCGCATGAAGGCCTGCCTACCTTGTCTGTCTCCACTCCTGCCTGTGATCTACTGAGGGAAGCAGAAAGTTAATCAGGTCAGTCTCATCTACAATCTCATTTCCTGACTTGCTCTAATGGTTTGACAACACTCCTTTTTAGCATCCTGTATGCATCACTTTCACTAATAAATTAGATTTTTGTGCAGATGGTGGAGGGACGCTTTCGACTCGGGAGGATGTAGATATGATCCATTTGAATAGAAATACAGCAAATAAATCATAATCCAGAAAAGTGTGAAGTTTTGCATTTGGTGAATTTAACAAAGCAAGCAAATCTACAATAATTGAAAGGCTATTGAGGTGTGTGGCAGAAGGGAGTAATCTTGAAGTGTATCTGCAAAAGACCATTAAGAAGAGCACCACAGGTAAATAATGTGGTTCAGAAAGTATATGTGGTTTATTATTGGCTCCTGGAGAGAATGAAAGAGCAGGACTGTTATCTTAGAACAAGGGTTCCCAGCCTGGCGTAAATTTACCCAGGGGGTAAATTTGTTGATTCTGGATTTGTACATATTTTTTCTGATTGACTGACTGTGTTTGGTTCTAGTATACCGGTATGATCGGTGGGCGGCGCGACTCTCGTCAGCAGCGGTCTCTGCAGTCCGTCTGTGTTTTATTATTTTTTGTCTCGTTTTTATGTAGTTTTTGTTATTTTTTTTTGTTGGGGTATGTGTGTGGGGGGGAGGGGGTAACTTTAAAATCTTTCCCCTGCACGGAGACCCGACCTTTTCTTTGTCGGGTCTCCGTTGTCGTTGGGGCTGCAACGTGGAGCGGCCTCCAACAGGAACGACCTGGGGTTCCAGCTGCGGAGCTGCCGATTACTCACCGTCACGGGGCTGGCCGAGTCCGGAGCGGGTGGAGCTGTGGTGGAGCGCTGCTGCCACCCGACCTCCAGAGTTTCGGAGGCTGCAACTGCGGGTTTGGCGGACGGCGGCACCGGGAGCCCGCGGGTCCCTGCTGGGTGACCGCTTTTCGGGGCTTCCGCAACGGCGACTTCTCCCGCCCGAGTTGCGGGGTTGAAGAGCACCTGAGCGGGGCCTTACACCATCGCCCTGCGCGGCTTGGAATGGCCGCGGGACTTTGCGAGCGCATGCCGGGGGCTCTAACACCAAGACCCGGTGCGCGACCTTGCATCACCCGGCGTGGCTTTAATGGCCGCGGGACAATCGCCATCGCCAGCTGGGGGCTTTGACTTTGACTCTGACATCGGGGGGGAGAGTGCAGTGGAGAGATAAGTTTTTTTTTTGCCTTCCATCACAACGATGTGATGGATGTTTGTGTAAACTGTGTTGTGTCTCGGGTCTTTTTGTTTTGTAATGTATGGCTGCAGAAACGACATTTCGTTTGGACCTCAAGGGGTCCAAATGACAATAAATTGAATTGTATTGTATTGTATTGTATCTGTTCATCATTAGTTGTTCATAAAAAAGTGAAATAACATTGTTATGTGCTATTAAAGTAGCCAGGGGTAAAAGGGCCAAAAAGGGTTGGGAACCCCTGTCTTAGAACTATATGTGACTCTAATTGGGACTCCTACATTGCAATTGAGTGTGGCAATCCAGAATTTAGGCCCGGAAATGAAGGAAAGGTGGAATGTTACCGATGGGTTCTCAATGGATATTTATTGTCACATATGCAATTAAACATTACACTGTGAAATTCATTTTGCATATAGTAATATAATAATGCCGGCGCAGCCATGTGTGGTGCCATTTTATCGAGTTCAGTCTGGATTCCTGCATGATTTGCTGAGGAGAGGCAAATGGGCGTTGGCAACCTGATTCAAACAAGCCAACTTGTCACCTTATAAAGCATTGATGAGGCAGCTGAAGATGATTGGGCCCAGGAGACAGCCCTGTGGAACTCCTGCCTTAGGATTGGAATAATTGATATCCAGTAACCACAACCATCTTCCTTTGTGCAGGGTACAAGCCCAATCATTCGACTTTAGCTTTACCAAGGCTTCTTGATGCCATATGTAGTCAAAAAACATCACCTGCAGTCATTCTCACCTCTCCTCTGCACTTCACCGTTTTACTCATTATTTGGAGCAAGGTGGTGATGACGTCTGGAACAATTATAGTCATGGTGAAACAGAAACCGGGCAACAGTCTGCAGGTTCTTGGTGAGTAAACACTGCTCTTGATGATACCTTGCATCACTGATAATTCAGCTTAGACTAATTAGATGTTAATTAGTGCAAATGGATTTAGCTGTTTTTTGAGATGAGGATGGATAATTTTCCTTATTATTGGGTTGCTGCCATTGTTACTGTACTACAACAGCTTGGCTAGAGGCACAGCTAGCTCTGGAGCGCATGTTCTCAGTACCATGGCAAGGATGTTGCCTGGTCCCCAAGCCATTGCTGCATTCAGTGTTCTCAGCTGTTTCTTGGTACCACGCGGAGTGAATTGAATTAGCTGAAGACTGGCTTTAGTAATAGTGAGGCTCTCAGAAGGAGGTCGGGATGTATCATTCAGTTGGCACTTCTGGCTGAACAAGGTTGCAAATGTATCTTAATTGATTGTTCGGTGATTATTGAAATTTGAACAATAAATGTAAATGAATTCCAAATGACTTTCCAAGTTTTGTACATTATAGAATCATGCAGCTCGGAAGGAAAATATCAACATTCGTGCATGTGCCAGTTTTTTGAAATTATCAAATTAGTCACACTCTACTGCCAATCCTCATCCTCTGAAATTATTTTTCTTTGGATATTCCCCCTGAATTTTCCTTTTGTGCAATCACAATTTCCTGCACTCCCCCACCAGGGCACCAATGCCTTCAACAGTCTCAGACCCAAACTCTGAAACCCCTCCGTATATTTCCCTGCCTTTCTGCCTCCCCTTGTCTTCTATAAATGGCTCCGTCTAGCCTTACTCTTAAGCAAAACCTTTAGTCACCTGCCCTAATATCTCTTTAAGTGGCTCATTGTTAAGTATTGTTTAATTTTATTGGAGTGAAGGACCATATTTTTCCTACATCAAAGGTATGAAAAAAGTGTAATTATTCTTAAATATCCAGTTCACTTTTGTAATGACACAGCAAGTTACAGACTCACTGCATTAGTATCATAGTCATAAAAGACAAAAACAGGTCCTTTAGCTTAAAACAATCGACCAAGATGCCCCATCTAACCAAGTCCCATTTCCCCACATTTGACCTATATCCTTCCAAACCTTTCCAATCCTTGTACTGTCCAAATGCTATTGTAATTGCATCCATCACATCCTGTGGCTGTTCGTTCATAAACCCACCAGCCACAGCATGAAACTCTATTGAACAATTTTAACGCAAAAAAATCTCCTGGTTTTCTTGGACCCAGACGGAGATTGCTGATGAAGAAAAGGAAGTAAGGGGTAATTTTAACTTCAGTGTAAATGGAAATGGGGGGAGAAGTAAAAAAACGTGGCAATTTGCAATCTCAGTTTTATACTGTCACACAGTACAAAAATCACCATTCAACACCCCATCGAGAAAAAGTTTTCAAATGCAGTTGGTGTTGACTGACAAATGACCTGCTGTTCCAAAATGACTTAATTTTAGATTACAATGCGATCTGTTCTTGTTTCAACACACGTCTCCACCTATTGCAATTTAGTTGGAAAATAGAAGCTGTATATCTTGCTCCATAGGGAATTGTCCTTCATTACAGTTTAAATATTGTGCAGCAACATTGCTCCAACAGGCAAAAGCTTGACTACTTTTCAGTAGTTTTGTAGATAGCGTCTGAGCCAGGCAAGGAGCAAATTGAAGAAAAGTCAGTTAATTCAGGGCAGGTTGATTTAGATTTGGGTCTGATTTCCTATGGGACTTAGGGTAGCGTGGACCAACTCACAATTTTACAGTCTCAATAACGTGTATATATAACATAGTAGGAGTTATCCATTATTAGATGCCTAGAGTTTATGTAATCTATTTCTGTCAGTTGCCACCTAACTGAGTTCCCTCTGATAGAAACTAGATCATAGACGACCTTCCATTCACCATCCTGAGTCACAAACACGTCATAATCATTGTACGCTGTGCATGCAGCACCACCAACTCGTGCTACACCGGACCAGTTTACTGGCCAAGTGCAATGTTTAGAATATGCCATCCAGCCAGTGATTGATAGAGCTGTCAGAAGAGTACAGGAAAGCTTGGCCAAATGAGCAAATAGTCCATGAATCAGGAAATGGGACGATCTGACAACTGGCTCATTTTCAAAAAGTGCTGGTCTGAAACGTGGGGCTTCAAATCTCACAGGTGCTCAGGCAGAAAATTGTACAAAAGGTAAAGCTGATGTCTGTATTTTACCATCACTTTTTTTTCAACTTGTTGTGCACATTTCTGTCCGTCTGCTAGCAAAAATAAATGCAGCAATTAAATTGCACAGTAACCCTGATGGAATTTGCAATAGTTTGGCATGGTTTCACAGAATTTTTAAAATATCTGTATTCTACCGAACATTTAAACGGGTAGCCAGAGGGCAACAAAAATATACCAAACTATATCTGAGCAAACATCATTATTTTTCAGGGAAGGGAGAAAACAATGGTGACTGGCAATTTAGATCCTGCTTTTGTGCTTAAGTGATTTTCCAGCAGAGGGAGCCTGTTTCTGGAGGTTATGAATCCATTTATTGCGATGCTCTTGGCTGAGAAAGTGATTTAACTATGAAGGTATAGTGATCTTGTATAAATAAATGTTTGCTAATCCTTTCATAAGCATGCCATTGATAGTGGAAGAAAGAAGTTTCATCATGTTGCCAGATCAGGCAAGTTTAGAGAAATTGGTTCCACTTTTTGCTTCATTGGGAAGCTTTTTCTGTTAAATTGCTTTGACATTTTGTTGCCTATTATCTGAGGAGAATGAAATTAAATTATTAGCTATTGGGAATAGTGCACCTGTGGTTTGTTTGATGTTTCTGCCCTGCTGTTGTCTTGCATACTAAAGAGCATCAGTGGTAACCTGAAATCTTATCCTGGCTGAGAAACTATGGTGACCAGAATGGCCTTTCAGTTTAGTTTAGAAATACAGCATGGAAACGGGCCTCTTGATTCCATACTGTTCATTAATCATCCATTCTTACTAGTTCTATTTTATCTCACTTTCTCATCCATTCCCTACACATTTGGGGCAACTTACAGAAGTCAATAAACCTAAAAACCCGCGTAACTTTGGGATGTGGGAGGACCCCGGAGCATCTGGAGGAAACCCACACGGTGACAAGGAGAATGTGCAAACTCTGCACAGAGAGCACCTGAGGCTGGGATCGAACCTGGGTCTCCGGTGCTGTGAGGCAGCAACTGTACCAGCTGGACCACTGTGCTGCCCCCACTGGTTGCACAGATGATTTGGAAAAACAGACATGCGGGTCTGCCTGCAAAATGCGACCATATAGATTTGTCTGTTGAGCAGAAGCCTACATCTTGTGAATTCTCATTGCTCCCGTCAATGTCCGCTCTATTGCGGCTCCTGTTTGCCTGTTAAAGAGTTAAGCAGGCATTCAACATGGCAAGCTGATTTTCCAATGCCTGAAATTAAACAAAGACTTGCCACCTATAAATCAATCAGAGTTTTCTCTGACACTCTTACTTGTTACTTTTTCCTCTGTACCACAATACTTTGGAGGGTGACAGCTCATCCTAAATCCTGCTCCCAATCATCACTGAGGCTTGTACTGACATCCAATGCCTCTTTTGAACGTGGAAATTCCACAAATTATCTGTGTGGCTGCTGAGTTGAAAATGGATCCCAGGGCACATGATGGCAGTGAGGCATTGCTGCAGGCTTGCACAGAGACAGTAATTTACAAAAATCTTATCACTCCAGTCTACAATTACATTCATATCAAAATTAACCTGTCTGAATGGCAGTGTCCATGGATCATGGAAGATAAGATATACCCAAGATAGTTATCTTTTGTGACCTGAACTCACACCGATGATTGGATTGCTCTTCCCATTGAGGTCAAGGCCAATATCACGCTCAATGTCTGAGCCTCTCAATCATTCTAGTTGGTTGCAGATAACGTGAGCCTGAGATCGCAATTTGCTGCTGTCCAATGGTACTGCTGAGTCACTGGTATTTTGGGAGAGATGGCTTCTCTCAGGTAAATGGTGAGGAGGAGGTGTGGAGGTTTACAGCTTCCCCAAGGCTCAGACCCACCAGGACCGGGCCAGTGGTGCTCAGGGTTTGATCCAGAATCTGGAGCTCCGTAAAGGGCTTCTCTTCAACTCGTTAAACGGGCCATAGTCGACAAGGAGAGAAATATCCTCACTCTCCCTGGCAACTGCCTGCTTCTTCTTCCTCGCCCAACACGGCCGTCTGCATTTCTGAGTCCTTATGGTGCATGAATGTATGAATACTGTGGGATGAAGCTTGTAGTCTCCTTGCTTGCATTCAAACTCTTGTGTTCTCCAGTTCTTGCACTGACTGACTGCAAAAAAAAAAATCATGACAGCACAAGGAATGTAAAGGAAACCACCAGAGGCCTCAAAGTGAAGTTAACCCTCATCCCATCTCCACTATCCCCACCAGTGCTCAGCAAGCAGGTCCTCTACTTCCTCCTTCCTGTACAACCCAGCAGAGACAGCGCTCCTGCTGTAATACGATAGTCAGAAGGACCAGGAGTTGCTAGGTTTAACAGTATCTGGAGCATTTGCCTGCAGATTAACTGAATGACAGATGGAAGGGAAGGGATGGTCAATCTGCATGTGTTGTCAGGGGCCATCTACTAAACTGCAGAATCCCAGGACTTACACAGTGTAGCAATGTTTAGCGCTGTCATTACAACTGACAACCCTTAATTCTCTGTAAGAGGCTTTGACCACGTTGCAATGAATAGTAAAATTAAACGTGAACTTACCAGTTCGAAGTTTGATCGTTATTTTATGAGGAGTACGTTGAGGGAATACGTGAAGAACCCCGCCAGGACGCATGCGTGTCATTCTTCAAAGCAGCGGTGTGAAATCACAGATAACTGCAATGACTGAACATAGTAAGATTAGAGAAGAAATTACCAGTTGAGTATATGATCAAGGGTGGGAGCGGAGGGCACGTATTCCCTCAACGTACTCCTCATAAAATAACGATCAAACTTCGAACTGGTAAGTTCTCGTTTAATCTTACTATTTTACTTCGGAGTCACGTGAGTGACTACGTGAAGATTTCAAAGCTCTGTGATTTCATGCCGTGGAAACGAGTCCATGCATCACATCTGCCTTAATTGACTGGGAGGAATTGCGTTAACATGTTTAGACATGAATCCAACATTGAAATCCATGATAAATTGTTAACAACAAATTATAGCCCCTATTTATGGGGTGAAATTATATTACAGAACTTAAAATTGGCTCTGCAAAGTTCCAGTTTAACTACTGGTTTGTGGTAGAATAGTTGGAACATTTTCCCCTGATCCATCCTGCTGCCTCGAGGATTTGGTTCATTGGTACATCCAACTCCATAGCTGCCAATGTAGTTGCAGCCCTGGTGGAATAAGATTTGAATATGTTAGTATCCACCCCAGCTGTTGTTAAAACCTGTTTCAGCCATCTGGAAATAGTTTGAACCAACACTTTTTTGTGGGTTTGTTTGTGGCTGATTAGTGTCATCTCATAGCCTCAGATGTTTTTGGTGTTCTCCATATAGAACAATAATTGTCTTATTATACAGAGACGATATCTGTAGGGTAATCCCTAAATTCTATTTTGAGACCTGATGATCCCGGTCTGTTCTGTTTGACTAATTCGTAATATGAAACGTTATATTCCTGTTGAAGAAGTCATATAGTCCAGCCTTAACTTATGTACGACTGTACCCTTAGTGCCATGACCAAAGCCATCAGCATGACTGTTTTGTGCGTCAGTCTTTGCAGGGACAGAGCTGTTGCTGGAGACCAATTCCTTAGCAACGTTAGGGCAATACTCATATCCCATTTTAGAGAGTACCAGGTTCTTGGGGGATTGATATTAAAAATTCCCCTCATAAGTAATGGAGGCCTGCCAGGAATTCGAGAACAGACGTTATGTTCATCAAACTGTAGGTGATGTTGTTTCTGTGACAATATATCTCCCATTTCCTGATGTATACCAGATATAGTTTTTGGTGGACTGTCTGTGGCCCGCTGAGATAATGTTCAATGTTCGGTCCGCCAGTCCCAGTTGCAGTAGAGGTTCTTTAGACTCTACAAATTGATAGGTTTGTTGTTTTTGACATGGATGGGATGAACCAATAATCTGGTTGTTTCAGGATGGTGATGCATGGTTAAACCCCATGTTGAGTATCATAGGGAACCATGGTTAAGTAGGCCAATCGGCACTACCAATTAACAGACGCTGAGTCTTGTTGTATTTTTCGTAATACCCGACTGATGATGCAGAAAAGGAGAGAATGCATAGATAAACAATTGCCCCTTCAATGCAGTGAAAAGCATCTGTCCCTGCTGTCCCAGGGTCTGGTTCCCAAGAAACACAGTTTGGTAACTGGTGATTAAGTCTTATTTTATTGAATTTGCGTGACCTGATGTCTGTCACTGAATTTTGGGTTACCTGGTAGGTAAGTAGCTGATATTCCAATATTTCTCTGGATACACCATTACCAAATTGTATTAGTCAGATTGTCACTCTGTAGTCTAACACGCTGGTGATTTATCCCAGAGCAGTATGACTTTAGGCCATAGAACGCACCCCACATTTCCAGGTAGTTTATGCCCAGTGTCTGTGATAATGATGCCTCCTGTGCCTTTCATCTACCTCCACAGATGGAGATGGAAATTGGTAGTACCCCAACCAAGCGCACTGGCATCAGTTTGCAGCACCACTAAGGGTTGATAACGATAGGGTTGGAACAATGCCGAATGTTATCCCTCCACCATTTTAATTCCATAAGCTTTGATTGGTGGCTTATTGGTCTGTCGAAATGACCAGTATTAACTTTGAGTGTTTATATTTCGCCCTTTGTAGATTTTTGGTAATACAAAGGTCCAAATTGTGTGGCTGGAAAGGCAGACACTATATGCCAATTATACTTGCTACCAATCTGATAGACGGTTCACTGATGTCAGTGGGGTTGTTGCAGGCCTCAATTAAGACTGTAGCCTTGTCCTTTGGTAAAGTCACCGACATGTGAGCTGTCAATAGTGAACCCCAAATAATCCATTATGTTGGTAGGCGTTAGTTTAGATTTAACTGGATGGATGATAACCCCAGTTTTCACCCAATTGTATGGTGGCTGTTACAGCTAGTTAGGCCAACTACAAGTTATGCCCACAATTAGTATGATCATATGATTATGTATTTGGTAGAGCTCTATACTGCCAGAGCTGCCCCATCCAGTTGAATTTTTTAAAATAACGTTTGTGATCAGTCCGTGTAGGCACTGAATAGTAAGCATCTTTTAGGTCGATGCTAGCCATGGAGTAGCCTTTGGAAATCAGTCCTTTAGCAGTTACCAGTTCCCATTTTGTACTAAATATTTAGTACAATGTATTCAATTTGGTCAATTCGACTGTCACCATCTATATTGTTTTGGTAAAGATATAAGACACAAATTCCAGCCAATCGTGTTGGGTTTACCCATTACCCCTTTTGCACAATTCAATGGTATATCCCTGGATACTGCTTAGGATATAAGTGTCTGTAGTTAATATACATCATGTATCCAAAAGAGTGTAATCTCCCACCAATGTGTGTATTATCCACTCTTCCTATACTTTGTAAGGGACCAGACCCACCTACCTCCATTGTTACCAGTGGAAGTTTGCTTCTTCTGTGTGGTCTTTGTGGAGGTTGAGGCGCCGGTGTCTGGGTTTGTTTTTGGGTTGGGGGTTTGCGCATCTTCCAGAAAGGCCGGTCTGGGCTATGGTCTAAAAGACCGCTGTCCTGTATACCTGGCCTTTGAGCTTTCACCAGCTTCTCTAGTTCTGCTGGTGGGTGCATAAGGGTGCTGTCTTTGGCTGTAGGAGATCCTTAATGTTGTCGCCTTTATGAGCCCCAAAGCTTTCCTAAGTCCTGCTCCGACATGTTTCCAGATGCTATTTCCACGACTGGAACATTCAGGGATGCGCAGTTTCCTGGTCCCAAGTATTTTTGCAGTGGTGTCCATCGTGGTCTGGCTGTATGTATTTGGACTCCATGACCAGTAGATTTTGCCTTCCTGCACCTTCTGCACACTTGTAGTTTTGTTCGTCAAAACCCCGCTTCAGGGTCAGCCCAGAATTGACCCCCCAGTACTTCCCTCTGACGAGGGAGATGCACTGTTCAGCCCTACAAGAGGTGCTGCTGTGGGTTTTACATAGTGCCCACAGTGACTAGACTCCATCTCCCGGAGTCTGTCATGTTGGAGTTCTGCTCCATAAGCCGGTCCAACCGGCTCCAGCGCTCACGGTCGCTGGCCGCTCAAAGTCGGACTCATCAGTCAACGACTCATTTGGTTTTCTTCTTGCCTTCCCGCCCAGACGCAGTGTTTAATCTGGCCGGTGCGGGGGCGAAGTTGGGCACAGCTGTTCCCTTACGGGTGATTCCTGTGCCGCCAGCCGCTGCTGGCGTCCGCAACTCCGCGGTCTTCCCCCGCCAGCTTTGTCGCAGCTCTGGTCGACTTCTTTGCCTTGTGCATGTTTCCCCTACCTATAGAACAGTATGGGAACAATAAACACCGCAGTATCATTTACCTGCAGGTCCAGGCTTAAAACTTGCCGTTAAGGGGGGAACGTCCTTCCACCCCTCCTCCTGCCGTTTTGACTTGTCACAGCCAACGGCTCCGTTCTGTATAGTCTCCCGCCCAGCCATGGTGTTTAATCTGGCCGGTGCGGGAGCGAAGTCGGGCACAGCTGTTCCCTTACGGGTGATTCCTGTGCCGCCTGCCGTTGTTTGCACAGCTCTCCATGTTTCCCCACCTGTGAAACAGTATGGGGAGAATAAAGACTGCAGTTTCACTTACCTGCAGGTCCAGGTTTAAACTATCGCTACGGGGGAACGTCGTTCCACCCCGCCTCCTGCCGTTTCGACTTGTCAAAGTCGACGGCCCCATTCTGAATAGTCTCCCGCCCGGCCGTGGTGTTCTGGCCGGCGCGGGACCAAAAGTCGGCACAGCTGATCCCACTTACGGGGCTTGTGCCTTCAGCTGCTGCTGGCTCCCGCAACTTCGCGGTCCTCCCCAGCCAGCTTTACTCGCAGCACTTGTGGACACTATTTTGTCCAGCTTCCCCCCCCCCCCCCTGTGTTAAAACAGCGCGGGGACAAAAAACTACCGCAGAGTAAGTCACTTACCTGCAGGTCGCGGTTTCAAACTTACTGCTGCGGGGGAACGCTCCACCCCGCCTGTCGTTTCACAAGCGTGAAAGCGATATGCGTCCTGGCGGGGTTCTTCACGTAGTCACTCACGTGACTCCGAAGTAAAATCAGTAGCATTCTCCCATTCTTTGTCAGCACAAGCCCCTAAAGATAGCAATGATCTTACAGATCTTCTAATTACCTGCAAGCAGCGTTGGTCAATCCCAGTCTGTAGTCTGTCAGCAGAAACAAATCACCACAGCAAGCATGGAGATTACAAGAAGGTGCTGGAAAGGTTATTTGCTGCAAATGTAAATTGGTGCAGTCCTGATGGCTGCATAACTGCCGGGCTCCATTCACATCAGTCTGCTTGTTGTTTTTGTCAGTACTTTACAGATAGAGCCAATATTGCCATGGCCAGCAATTCTTCCCATTAAGCAGCCTTGCATTTTTTAGTCCCCTGAGAGATTAAAGAAGCTCACTGCCTCAATAGAACTGTCGCTTGGGATGATTTTACAAGTTAAACAGTGGCCAGTACCTTCTCTACTATTTCCCTGTGAGATTAATTACTGTGTTGAAGCATGAAGAGCAAGTGGTGCGGTTCTTTCTATGGTGGGACATTTAATTTTAACTGTGTGTCGCTAGGATTGTTGCTGGACCCTCTGTTGCTTGTCCTAGTTATTACTCATTTGGATGAGAATTTGGGAGGCCTAGTTGCAGATGATACTGAAATTATTGGAATAGTGGACGGTGAGAAAGGTTACAACAGGATATTGATCAAAGTAGACAAATAATTGACAGGGCTGAATTTAACTTGGACAAATGAGAAATGTAAATGGCAGGGCCCTGGAAGACTTAGGGCGCAGGTATATTGTCCCTTGACAGGGTGGTGAAGAAGGTGTTTGCAATGCTTGTCGTCATCGGTCAGGGTATTGAGTGCATGAGTTGGGACATCATCGTATAACAACTGTTCAAGATGTTGGTAAAGTCGCATGTGGATACTGTGTACCGTTCTGGTCATGTTGCAGTAGGAAGCATGTCGTGTCTGACTCAAAAACGAGGGATTAACATATAACAATTACAGCACGGAAAACAGGCCATCTCGGCCCTTCAAGTCCGTGCCGAACACTTATTTTCCCCTAGTCACCTAGTGAACAACAACATAACATTAAATTAGAAAGCATGCAAAAAAAAAAAACATTTACAAGGATCTTGCTGGGACTGGAGTGTCTGAGTTATAAGCAGATGCTGGATAGGCCAGGACTCTTTTTCCATGAAGCTGAGAGTTCACCTTACACAGGGAGGAAAGGCCGTTTCCCCAGAGTGGTGGGATTCTAAACATTAGGGCATAGGTTTATGGTGAGAGGGGAAAGATTTAAACAGGACTTGAGGTGCAATGTTTTCACACAAAGGATGGGGATCAGGGGAATGAGCTGCCAGGGGAAGTGATAAAGATTGGTAGAATTATGACATTGAAAAGACATTTGGACAAATAAGTGTATAGAAAAGGTTAGGAGGGATATGGGTCAGGTGCAGGTAAGATGGACTAGATATGTTGGGTAACATGGTCACTTGGACAATTTGGACTGAAGGGCTCTGAATGACTCTACCTCGGGGTCCATGAAGTGATGCATTTTGGAAATTTAAACAAGGGTAGAGCTCAGTAAATGGCAGAGCCCTGGGGAGTGTTGTTCAACAGAGAGACTTGGAGGGTAGAAGAACATGGTTCACAGAAAAAAGGCAATGCAGGTCGACGGGTAGTGAGAAAGGTGTGTGAAATACTTGCCTACATCAGAATGTACCTTGAGTACAATAATTGCGGCACCATGTGAGTTGTTTAAAACACTGGTTAGGCAGCACCTGGAGTATTGTGAGCAGTTCTATCGCTACACTGCAAGGCAGATATGATTAAGTTAGAGGGTGTGCTGAAGGGATTTACAGGGATGAGGCCTGGATTGGAGGGTTTGAATTATAAGGAGAAATTTGAGAGTGTCTGTCTGATTTCCCAGAGTGAAGAAGGCTGAAAGGTGACATGACAGGTACTGTATATACAATTGTGAGGCGTAGATAGCCAGTGTCTGTTTCCCATGGTAAGGATATTTTTTCACACAGAGGTTGTACGCATATGGAACAAACTGCCAGACAAAGTAGGTGAGGCAGGTACAATAATAAAATTTAAAACACATTTCGACATATCCATGGATAGATTTAGAAGGATGTAGGCCTAATGCCTACAATGTTACTGGGACTAGGACAAACTGGGACTAGCTCTTAGCTGGGGCATCTTGGTCAGCATGAACGAGTTGGGCTGAAGGGCTTGCTTCTGTGCTGTGTGACTGACTACTCCATCTGAAACATGAGGGAATAAGTTTAAGGTGATATTGAAAAAGTTTAAAGGGGATTTGAGGAGTAAATGTTTCACACAAAGTGTAATTAGTATCTGTGATGAGCTGCCAGAGGAGGTGGTGAAGGCAGGAAAGATAACAACGTTTAAGAAATATCTAGACAGGTACCTAAATGAGTGTCTATAGAAGGATATGGATTGAATGCAGCAAGTGGGATCAGTACAGGTAGTCATGGTGATTGGCTCCGACATAGTGAGTTGAAAGGGCCGTTCTGTGTTGGACAACTCTGACTCTGGAAACAGAGATCACTTGCATTTTACAGGACCTTGCTTAGTCCTCTTTAAATATTGGCCATCCTTTTCGAAATTCTGATCTAGCTGCTGGTACCTGTGAAGAAGCCATGTTTTTTTAATCCAAGACCAGCAGGTGGTAGAAAAGCAGAATCTAATTAAGGAGCCTGTTTAAAGATGATCTCTTGCTGGGTCTGCTAGTGTGGAGACACTGCTGCTACATATGTCTGAGTGTCTGACTGTTCTTCAAGGCCCTAAAGCTGGAATTGCATTGGGAGTGAAGCAGCTGGGGTGACTCGTGGCCCATTGGAGCTGAGGGCTCAATCGATTCTATGATCACTTTGTTCCATTGGTAAAGACACCTGAAAATGGGATTGAAATAACATGACATGCGTTCTTCCTCCGTAAATGCTGTGCCCGCGAGCCTCGGGTAGCCCTTGCTTGTTCAGTAATGATGCTGGAGACTGTGTTAGCACTTGTGCTTTGGTATTATTGAGAAGCATTTGAGAAACCATTCCTGATGGATCTTGTATCCTATGGACGCAGAGGCCATAGATTAGGGAAAGTGTACGAAAGCTGGCATATCTTGTGAGTGAGTTCACACCGGCGCACTTACTTATACACTGCGAGAAACTCGTAGGGCTGCAGGATATGCTGCACCCAGATGGCTTGTCTGTTGTGCTGACACCAAAGCCCTACCATGTGTGGTGAACACATCCAAGAAGAGAGCTGCCCATTCTCAATAGCCACAGTGTTGAGTGAGGTGCCTCCTTGTCTCAGCAGACCTCTAAGGGTCTTGGCCTGTGAGGCCACTACATCATGAAGACCAAGTGGGCAGCCACGTATGCTTCCATGGAAACACCACCCTGATGCACTGACTTGCTGTGTTGCTGAGTGTTGACCATGGCCAACAATGAGGTGTGATCAACTCCAGGGCAGGCGACCCTCACCTGGCTCCACACAACCTCTTACATGGGCAGAAAGTGGTGGATACTCTGTCTGGAGTCACGTTGTGTATTTGGTCAGAGATACTGGACAATGGGCCAATGCTTCATGGTACGTCCTCTATAGCATTCTGGTGAATGTTTCTCTTTTGTGGTCCTCGCCCAATTCACTGGAGCTCTATCACTGCCAGGAATTGCTCAACCCATCGCCCACTGAGATGGCCCAATTGATTACCTTCCGCTTCTGCCTGACAGCAGTTCACTAATATGAGGCATTTCCTCTAGGCAGAGCTCCCGTGAGTGCTGTGTTTATGATGCCAGTATCTGAGAGGTGCTTGGCTGGGTCAGTGCACTAACATGTGTCTCTTCACCTCCACATTGAGTTGCTACTCCTCATCCTCAGACTTCCTTCTGCTCCTGCATCTCCTTTCCCCTCCCCGATGTTTAAAAAACATTTGACCTCTCAAGCATGCTCCAGCATTTATTAAGATTATCTATCTTAGTTCCTTTACCCAGCACTGTCCACATATCCCTATATTCCCTTGATGTCCAGAAATCTATTGATTCGGTTTTGAATGAACTTGATGACTGAGCCTCCACCACCTCTGCGGTGAGCAGAGCATTTCATAGATACGCCATCTTTGACAACATTTCTCCTTGTCTTTGTCTTAAATGGCCTTCCCCTGATTTGGAGACCGAACCTTGGTTATCAGCTCCACACCCAGGAGATGCATCCTCCCTGGTAAGCCTTGTAAGACTTTAATAAGTTTCAACAAGATCCTATCTCGTTCTGCAAAACTATAGAGAATACAAGTCTTTCAGCCACTCCTTGTATAGAAATTGCATCATCCAAGGATTCGGGCTAAAGAATCTTTGTGTCACTCGCTCTGAGGAAAGTATACCATCTTTAGGTAGGAAAACAAAATTGCACACCATGCTCCAGGTGTGGCCTCACTGAGGCTCTGTGTTAGTGCAGTGTTACATCTTTACTCCAGTGCCCAAATTCTGTTGTAATCAGTGCCCTCGTGCTATTTGCCTCCTCAAGAGGCTGAGTTCTGATCTGTTCAAATAAAATTATGTAACAAAGACCCTTGAGTGACAGGATCTGTGGGGTTAGGAGGGAGAGATAGATCAGCCATGATTGAATGGCGGAGTAGACTTGCTAGGCCGAATGGCCTAATTCTGCTCCTATCACGTGATCTTATGATCTGCAGTTTTCATTAACCATGTTGATCGCATTATGAAGGACAGCCATCTTTTTGACTGGCACCTCCCTCCAAATGGGTTGTCCCCAACAGCGACAACTCAGGGAGAGTGACCGCTCGGAGAATTAACTGTGTCAGGATCTATCAACCAGTCGCTGTACCTGGTGTAGCACTCGGGCCATAATCAATCGAAGCCAATGGAAGGATAGAATGTGGGCGATGGGTCTTTGTGACCATCCCCTTTTCATTTTTCATTGATATCATAGGAACAGCATAGTCGAACGGGAGTCATTTGTCTGCCCATTCTCAGCTGCCAATGATGGGCCGGCCCAGAGGGAAATCCAAAGAAGAAGTAAAGTACATGAATTTAGTTAATAAGAAGTTACAGATATATGTGGATGTATTACTAGACCGTGGGGGAAGAGAACAGTTGTATTCTAATTTTCGTCATTATGTGGGAGCAACATAATGATATTTTTGTAGCTGAGTGACGCATTGTAACACAAAATTGAGTCACTGTACTGCAGACTTGGCAATCAAGAACTCGATGCCAGCTACTTCTTTGATGAAGACTATCCCCTTTTAACCTTTTCCAGGGTGGAAATTTGATTTCTTTTTGAGTTGCTGGGCTATTTATACACTCTTAATATTCCCACAGCCAAATGTAAACGCTAGGAAATGTCACAGTAGTGAGTGTGACACATCAGAGTTCTTGCATCAGACTGAACTGAACAGTGTCTGAATTGTACTGCATGCAGTAATGATGAGGAAGGTAACTGCTGCATTTTGGTAAGCGCAGCATTATTTAAGACAGTTGTGATTTAGGCCTATTTTTTGCATTTCATTTGAATTGTTATGGCAATGCCTGCCAATTGTGACAATATGAAGGATCCTAGAACTTTGATTCATTTAGTTGTGCACCAACAAGCTACCGGTTACCAGTTCACACCTAGAATTGGGCAGGAGAGATGGCGGAGAATAAGTCTCCAAATAAGGGGAAGGCCATTTAAGACAAAGACAAGGAGAGATGACTTGCTCTCCTTGGAGGAGAAGCATTGTGTCAACTCAGACTACTTTCAAGTGTCTGAGCGAGTGCCGTGTGCCGTGTTATGGAGCTGCGGTGGTCAAGGGGCAGTTTGCCTTCTCTCCCTGCATTCCAGGGATTACGCATTGGCTAAAATAAAATAGAGGAAAGGCTGATTATTAGCACGGGCATTGTTTCGACTACTTTGCAGAAATGTTGACAACACCAAAGTAAATTGAACAGCTGCTAATTCTACGATGTAGCAAAAACTGATGAAGCTACCCAACTTAGTGCTGGCTGTAAATTACTTTGCGAACCAAGATTTTTCATATTGATATAAAGCTAATCAGTATGGATCGCCTTAAGAAAAAAGCATAAAAGGGGAAAAGTTTTGTCCTGGAAAGAGTAATGTGCCCATGTACGAAGGAACAGCACATTCCCCGAATGATAATTAAGGACCAAGTTCAAGTTCAAGTTCAAGTGAGTTTATTGTCATGTGGCCCTGTATAGGACAATGAAATTCTTGCTTTGCTTAAGCACACAGAAAATAGTAGGCATTTACTACAAAACAGATAAATGTGTCCATATACCATGATATAAATATATACACACATGAATAAATAAACTGATAGTGCAAATAACAGAAAGTGGTTGGTAATAATCAGAGTTTTGTCCGAGCCAGGTTTAATAGCCTGATGGCTGAGGGGAAGTAACTATTCCTGAACCTGGTTGTTGCAGTCTTCAGGCTCCTGTACCTTCTACCTGAAGGTAGCAGGGAGATGAGTGTGTGGCCAGGATGGTGTGGGTCTTTGATGATACTGCCAGCCTTTTTGAGGCAGCGACTGCGATAAATCCCCTCGATGGAAGGAAGGTCAGAGCCGATGATGGACTGGGCAGTGTTTACTACTTTTTGTAGTCTTTTCCTTTCCAGGGCGCTCAAATTGCCGAACCAAGCCACGATGCAACCGGTCAGCATGCTCTCGACTGTGCACCTGTAGAAGTTAGAGAGAGTCTTCCTTGACAATCCGACTCTCCGTAATCTTCTCAGGAAGTAGAGGCGCTGATGTGCTTTTTTGATGATTGCATTAGTGTTCTCGGACCAGGAAAGATCTTCAGAGATGTGCACGCCTGAAGCTCTTGACCCTTTCAACCATCGACCCGTTGATATAAATGGGGCTGTGGGTCCCCCTCCTACTCCTTCCAAAGTCCACAATCAGTTCCTTGGTTTTGCTGGTGTTGAGGGCCAGGTTATTGCGCTGGCACCATATGGACAGTTGCTCGATCTCTCTTCTGTACTCTGACTCATCCCCATCAGTGATACGCCCCACAATAGTGGTGTCGTCCCTCCCAGACACAATGCTACAGACAAGAAATCCATTGGCAGAGTGGGGAGGTGGGAAATGGAGGGGGGGGAGGTTAAGAGTGGGGTGGAAGGTTCTTCATTGATCCTAGGTACACAAAATTGCTGGGGAAACTCAGCGGGTGCAGCAGCATCTATGGAGCGAAGGAAATAGGCGACGTTTCGGGCCGAAACCCTTCTTCAGACTGATGGGGGGTGGGGGAAGAGAAGGAAGGAAAAGGGGAGGAGGAGGAGGAGCCCGAGGGCGGGCGGATGGGAGGGTGGGAGGAGACAGCTAGAGGGTTAAGGAAGGGGAGGAGACAGCAAGGGCTAGCAAAATTGGGAGAATTCAATGTTAATGCCATCCGGACGCAAGGTCCCCAGACGGAATATGAGGTGCTGTTCCTCCAATTTCCGCTGTTGCTCACTCTGGCAATGGAGGAGACCCAGGACAGAGAGGTCGGATTGGGAATGGGAGGGGGAGTTGAAGTGCTGAGCCACCGGGAGTTCAGGTAGATTATTGCGGACTGAGCGGAGGTGTTCGGCGAAACGATTGCCCAACCTACGATTAGTCTACCCGATGTAAATCAGCTGACATTTAGAGCAGCGGATGCAGTAGATGAGGTTGGAGGAGATACAGGTGAACCTTTGTCGCTCCTGGAACGACTGCTTGGGTCCTTGAATGGAGTCGAGGGGGGATCACACCTCATTGAGGTGTGATCTTCATTGATCCTGTTTGTTTTGCATTTCTTTGGATTTGCATTTCGTCAACGAGAGTGTAGAGAAAATTGATAAGGTTATTCCTGGGCCTTAAGGGCCTGGGCAATGGGGGGAGGTTCAGCAAGCTAGAGATTTATTCCAGTAAGCGCAGGACAATGAGGTGTGATCTTGTACAGGTGGATAAGATCATGAAGGGAATACTATAGGAAAATGCACAGTCTTTCACCTAGAATAGAGGAATCAAGAACCAGACAGCATAAGGTTGAGAGGGGAAAGATTTAAGAGGAACCTGAGGGACAACTTTTGCACACAAAGGGTGGTGGGTATATGGAATGTGCTGCTATTGGAAGAAGTTGAGGCAGGTAATATAACAGCATTTCAAAGGCATTTGGATAGGTATATGGATAGGATTAGTGATATGGGCCAAACACAGGCAGGTGGGACTAGATGGGGCATCTTGGTTGGCATTGGCAAGATGGGCCGAAGGGCCTGTTTCCATGATGTACAACTCATTAAGTGTAAAAAGAGGAAAATATTGAGAAAACGATTGATTTCAAAAGTCATATATAGGATTACTAATGAAGGGAGGAGCTCCATATGTCTGAGTGCACTGCAGTGCCCTCAATTGATGTTGTTTCATCCAAGCTCATGGTGCTTCTTCCCTGCTCTCTCAAGTAACGCTAGACCTCTGGGTCTCTCATGCCATAACATTTTAAACCACCAATATTAAACTTAACCAATGATTTGGAGTTTTTTTTAATGTTCTCATTGTGAGCAATTTCTTGATGTTCTCATTTCATCTAGGAATTTCAAAAATTACTTGTATGGATGTCACCCACAGCCGATTCAAATGGCTCCAAGATTCCTCTGGATGGCATGAACCTCCCACATCTGAAGACCACAAAAGCTTTATTCGACATGTAGCCCAAATCCACTTATCAACAGAGGAGATTGTGGGGAAACCTGGGCTTAAACCACTGGGTATGACTTAATTTTGGTAATTATTCTAAGAGATATGAGAGTCATCTTTAAATTGGAGAAACCATCGAGTTACATGGATAATGTCACCCTTCTTCTTGGGAAATGCTTTGGTTGATCTGGTGCCATCTCTCTATTAGAAGAGCAGCACATTACAATCCACTCCCTCAATTACCATCACTACAGCATGTGGGGCTATTGTACAGGTGGTTATGCTCCTAAGAAAACTTGTGTGATAGAAAATCACAGTATGAAGGCAATTTTGTCAATGAAGGCGAGAGAGTTTCACTCACAATAACAAAGTTATTTTTCCTGCAAGATTTAAAAAAAAAGTTATTTTCAATTGCAATAAGTTCAGTTTGTTACCGCAAGCTAAAAATACCAAAAACTGTATGTTACACAGTTTAATTGAAATATATTGCACAAGACTCAATGCTTGTCAATTTCAATAACCACCCACGGTTAAAATAACAGCTGTGTTCTTAAGAGACAATGGTGTCTGTTTACTGTGGGCAGGTTACATGGAAACAGATTTTTCTTTTCCCACTATACTATACCTAAAAGATTTCCCCCTTATCCTTAAACTGTGACCCCTTGTTCTGGACTTCCCCAACATTGGGAACAATCTTCCTGCATCTAGCCTGTCCAACCCCTTAAGAATTTTGTAAGTTTCTATAAGATCCCCCCTCAATCTTCTAAATTCCAGCGAGAAGATTGAGGGGGGATCTTATAGAAACTTACAAAATTCTTAAGGGGTTGGACAGGCTAGATGCAGGAAGATTGTTCCCGATGTTGGGGAAGTCCAGAACAAGGGGTCACAGTTTAAGGATAAGGGGGAAATCTTTTAGGACCGAGATGAGGAAAACTTTTTTCACACAGAGAGTGGTGAATCTCTGGAATTCTCTGCCGCAGAAGGTAGTTGAGGCCAGTTCATTGGCTATATTTAAGAGGGAGTTAGATGTGGCCCTTGTGGCTAAAGGGATCAGGGGGTATGGAGAGAAGGCAGGTACAGGATACTGAGTTGGATGATCAGCCATGATCATATTGAATGGCGGTGCAGGCTCGAAGGGCCGAATGGCCTACTCCTGCACCTATTTTCTATGTTTCTATGTTACTGTTTAAATCCAAAATGACTTTTTTCTGCTTGCCATTTTCATGTATCACACATGTTATATGCAATTTGTATTTTGGAAAAATGCATTATGCCGAACTATTTTGGCTGTGTATTGCTACTATGCTGGTTGTGAAAATCTTCATTCAGAGTTCTGGAGCTGATTTTAGATGTCAGCTATGCTGTAGATTACAGGAAAACTGTGTATTCATCATCTTTTGAAACCCAAATTAATTTCTCTATCTTCAGTGAACAATCTTTAGTAAAACCTTTGACCAGGTTGCATGTGGAAGGCTAGGCCAAACGTTTGGAGTCCCTGTGATCTAAGACAAGTAGGTGAATTGGAACCAAAGGTGGCTTGGTAATGGGAGACAGATGATGATGGTGGAGAGTCGGTTTTGTGTTTGGAAGTCCGAGATCAGCGGTGTACCATAGGGGTCACAAGAGACTGTGCATGCTGGAATCTGTAGCTAAGAAAGAAAAGAAGCTTTAGAAACTCAGCAGGTCAGGCAGTATCTGTGGTGCTGATGATTCGGGTCAAGAGCCTTCATCCAGACTGAATGAGTCAAGGGGAAATAGACAGTATAAATGAGTTAGTAAATGATATGTGGGTGGTTGGTAGGCAGATAGTCGGGTTAGAGCGAGTAGGATAGAGATAGCGACAGGGGCTGGGAGGTAATAAGTGGAGAACTAAATGCTGCAGATTTTGGAATCTGATTGGGAAAAGAGGGTGAAGAATAGAAGTGAATGAGGAGTGGTGGCAGATGGGAATGACAGACGGAGGGAAGGGGTGAGCAGTAGGTATACCACAGGAACTGCTGGGATCCTTGGCTGGTTCTCTTGTATACTAATGATTTGGATATAAATGTAGGAGGTATGATTCAATAATTTTGAAGATGACAGAAAAATTGGTGGTGTTTTTGATATTGAAGAAGAAGTTACAGAATGATACTGATAGGTTGGGCAGACAATGACAAAGAATTTAATCCTGATACGTGCGAGGTGAAGCATTTTTGCAGGTCTAATATGGCTGGGTGTCTATGAATGTTTAGGGGCTCAGCAGCTATTGAGAAACAAAGAGACCTTGGTTCATAAATCAGTCTAACCCTAAAGGTGCAGGTAGACACAAAATGCTGGAGTAACTCAACAGGTCAGGCAGCATCTCTGGAGAAAAGGAATAGGTGATGGTATAAAGTGGGAGGTTGGTGAAGGTGAGTGGACGGGTCCCAGGTGCCATCGAGGGTAGCTTTCCCTCCCCTCCGCCCTTGGTATACATGCAGCATGCCCAACAGGAAGGTTCAGAAAAGGATCCAGGTAAAGAGGCTGCCCACCAGGCCCCCAGTGAAGAGGGGGGAGGCGCGACTAGAAGTACTTGCTCCAGTGACAGCCAGCTTTCACGATCAGCGGCACGGACAGGAGGAGGGGAGCAACAAAGTAAAAGACAAAACCCATCAGTGTTGTCTGTCCCAGGATCCCGGCTGTGGCTCCATCTCAGTTTAAACCCATAACCTATTCCTTGTCCCCAGAGATGCTGCCTAACCCACAGAGTTACTCCTGCATGTTGTGTCCATCTTTGGTGTAAACCAGCATCTGCAGTTCCTACCGACAAGGTGACAGCTCAGATCGATAGTAATGAAGAAGGCATTAGGATGCCTGTATTCATTCGCCATTTGGAAATTAATATAAGAGCGGGAAGAACATGGTATAACTTTGAATAAGCCAAAGCTGAGATATGATTTGTAGTTCTAGTTGTTCTATTATTTGTAGTTCTAGTCCACGCCATATGTGAATGCACTAGAGAGGATGCAAAGGAGATTTAGCAGGGATATTGCCTGTGTTGGAACGTTTCAGTTATGAGAAGGGATTGAATAGGCTGGGTTTGTTTCCCCTGGGTGGAGGGAGTTGAGGAGGGACTAAGAGCTGTGCACAATCATGAGGGGCTTGGATGGGGTAGTTGGTGAGTAACCTTTCCCCATAACAGAGATGTCTAAAGTCAGAGGAGGTAGGTTTAACTTGTGGAGAATGAGAGTTTGAAGAAATATGTTTTTGTCAAGAAGCTGGCAGGGCAATAATACTCTCACAACATTTAAAAGTTTCATGGATGGGCAAATGGATTGCCAAGGCATAAAAGGTTATGTACCAAAACTGGTAAATAGGATCAGTATGGATGGGTACCTGGTGGTTGGCATGTTCATGGTGGGACAAATGGTCTGTTTCTGTGCTGTTTGACTCTAGCACTGTGATTGCCTTTCAAATTAACAATTCTTTCCCACAGCCTCAAACTTGAGCACTTTAATGCACTCCACCAGAGTCTACAAGAATGACACGATTCAGACTTGAGAACTGCTCTCTGTTTTCTGGTGGAGCTTGCTGGTCCCTTGCACCATGAGCCTTCCTCGTTTAATGGGATTTCTCAGTATGATACCACACACAATGCTAACTGGGTTTTTTTCAAATTAAAAACAAATTATTTTGGTTTTGTGCACAGCTTTGAAAGTGAGAATTGTGCCTCTGCCTATTTTGCATACTGTAGATTGCAACTTCACACAAATAGATTTGTTAGTGAACTATCCAAGCAACAAAGACAGTCAAGGTTTTTAATATTGCCTTTTGATCCAAATCTAATTACTGAGAGTTGCTTTCTCATTAAAAGTGTAGCCATGGGCCCCAGCTATGCTTGCCTTTTTGTTGGTTACGTCAAACAGTCCTTTTTCCAAATGTATACTGGTCCAATCCCTAACTCTTACTCCACTGCTTTGATTACTGCATTGAGGATAGAGACTTTAACTTCCACCCCACCCTTAAATATCCCTTGGACAATCTCTGACACTTCTCTCCCCTTTCTTGATCTCTCAGTCTCCATCACAGGGGACAGACTGGAGTCTACGGCAAACCCACCAACTCCCACAGTTATCTTGACTACACCTCCTCCCACCATGCCTCTTATAAAGACACTGTCCCCTGCTCTCAATTTCTCAGTCACCAAGATGAGGCTTTCCATTCCAAGATAGTTCTGCTCTCACTTCCCCTCTTCCCCCAGACAGAACAAGGATAATTCCCCTGGTCCTCACCTTTGAAACCACCAACTTCCACATCCAACACATCACTCTTTGACATTTCCGTCACCTCCAACATGACCCCATCACCAGTCACATCTTCCCATCTCCACCCCTTTCCACCTTCTGCGAAGAAAGCTCCTTTCACAATTCCTTTATTCACTCATCCCATCACACCTAAAACCACATTGTCTGTTCTCCTTTGGCTTTTGTCCAACCATTTGTCTATCAAACCATGCCTTGTCCGGCCCTCACCTTTTTTTTGGCTTTCTCCACTCCCCCCTCCCCCCTCCCCCCCTCAAAGAGTCTGAAGAAGGCTCCCAACCTAAAACATCACCTGTCCGTATTCTCCAGAGAAGCTGCCTGATGCTTTGAGTTTGTATTTCTCTTTTGTAAACCAGCATCTACAGTTCCTTGTTTCTATTAATTACTGAGGTGTTCTCTCTACTTTTCAAATCAATATTGTTGACATGTAGGGTATAATGGGTTAGGTGAGTGGCTTTGAGGAAAGCAGAGAGAATAGACAAGAGTGCAAGGAAATGAGGGGGGTAATGGACACCGAGTGTAGGGGATGGGGCAAGGCATACAGAGTGAACCAGGAAAGTAAGTCAAAGGAAAAATGACAGTGTAGAATTAAAGACAAAAGAACAGAATGTAACGGGAGGACCGTTCACACAAGATTAGTCAGTGTAAGGATTTTGCTGTGGTAAATGGAATGACAACATTTGGTTTACTGTGTGCGCTTGTGAGTGTGTGGAGTACGGTGAATAAAGTTAGTGAGTTTCATGCACAGATGGAATTGGTGATTAAGCAAAATTAGCTCAAATTACAGTAAGTGTGCACATTAAATATTTCTGGATTTAGCAAATGCTGTTAAAGTGTCAAAGTGTTCAGAAGCATAAGAAGGGGAGAAAGGATGAGTGGAGCGAGTAATGATTAAAAACAATGATGCAGAGGAGTCATTGACAAAATCTGTTTGGTTCAAACAAAGAGAGGGAGCATTGTGCTGATGGTGTACTCTGCGGGTCACCAAAGTAAGGGAGATGCAGAGGGACGAATGTGCAAGAAGATTACAGGGGAGTGCAAACTTTTTAAGGTAGATTTTATGGAGAACTTCTATTAAATCCCAATATGCACTGGGATAGTAAAGGTCTCAAGGACACAGCCAATGAAGAGTTTCTGAAATGTGTTTTTTTTTATTGGTCAGGAAGAAGAGGCACGGCTGGGTCTGGCTCTGTTGAATACTTACTGCTTGCAAGGTGCACCGAGTTTGAGAAGGGGAATATTTGGGAGTGAGTAATTATAACTCACAACTTAGGGTGGCAATAGACATGGGGCAGAGGAAGCCAAAGTAAAAATAATGAATTGGGGACGGCCAATTTCAATTAGGTAAAATTAGATCTGGCCCAGCTAGACTGAAAGCAAAGGATGACAGGAACAACCTTAGCAGAATAATAGGGTGCCATTAGGGAAGAGATGATTAAGGTGCAATTCGGGTAGATTCCCATAAAAAACAAAGGAAGGACAAAGAAATCCAGATCTCAATAGTACAAAATATAAAGGCTGCATCTAACAAGCAAGTGCTATAAATACCAGCTGGTTACAAAAGAATCAGAAGAGAAGTGAGAAATAAAATGCGAGAGCCAAAGAGAGTGTTTTAGAAAAAAATCGATGTCAACATAAATGGGAATCCAAACGTGTTGTGGAGGCATATAAATAGTAATGGGTAGTAAGTACATGGAGGAGTGGGGCCCATGAAGGAAAACAATGGGAACTTGCTTCTGCACTGCTAGGGACTGTGGAGGAAGGAACTGCAGATGCTGGTTTAAACCGGAGATAGACAAAAAAATACTGGAGTAACTCAGCAGGACAAGTAGCATCTCTGGTGAGAAGGAATGGGTTATCGTTTCGGGTCAAAACCCTTCTTTAAACTGGATGGATACTTTGTGCTTGTTTTCACATGGGGAATATGGTGCTTCCAAAATAATAGTGGATGAGATAGCTGAGACACTGGATATCGTAAAAGTTAATAAGATGGGGGCATTGGAAAATGATGAACTTAAACCACCAGGATGGATCGACGCATCTGAAGATTTTGAGGAAATAGCAGGGTCACCAGATCATAGTCTTTCAGCAAAGTTTGGACATGGAAGCTGTGCCTGAATAAGGATAAGCTCAGCAACTACGGGCCAGTCAGTTTTGTATCAGTGATTGGGAATTTTTTTAGAAACATTGATCGGATACAGGATTAATAATTGCCTGGAGAAAAATGAATTAATTAAGGCAGGCCAGCATGGATTTATTAAGACCAAATTGCATTTAACTAATTTGATAGAATTTTTTGATGAAATAACAGATAGAGATAATGACGGTAATGCAATCAATGCATCAATTTATCAATAGACTATGAAAGAAAGACTATTATTTTAAACCCCTATAAAGTATTGCTCTGGTCTCAACTGGAGTATTGCATTCCATTCTGGTTGACGTGTTACAGGAAGGATGTGAAGTCTTTCGAGAGGCTCCAGAAAAGACATACAGGAATGGTGTTTAGGTTGATAGTTACAAGGATAGATTAGAGGCTGGAACTTTCTTTGAAGTGAGGGGTAGATATACAGTATGTATATTGTAGTATGTGGCTCTTCCCTTTGAGGAAGGGGTCGGAGGTTACAGGTGCCAGGGATTATGGGGAGAAGGCAGGAAAATGGGGTTAGGAGGGAGAGATAGATCAGCCATGATTGAATGGTGGAGTTGACTTGTTGGGCCATATGGCCTAATTCTACTACTATTCCTTATGACCTTGTGAACTTATGGTAAAGGTTACAGACATAAAATAAAGGAGAAGAGAATTAAGATTGAGATGAGCAAGACCATTTTTTCACAGCATCTGGTTGGATCTTCAGTAAGCAATAGTTTAAATGTTCAGGCGGTATACAGAGAAAGGGCCAGTGGATGAAACCAGAGATCTGCTCTGGGAGAGAGGTGGCATAGATGAGATGGGTTGAATGGCTGCCTCCTGTGCTGTAACTATTCCATGATTCTATGGCTCATCCTATGTGTTTCCATGGAAATAAAATGATTAGCAAGCAAAGTAACTTTCATATTGGATGAGGGGGGAACTCATTGAAACTTACCATATAATGAAGATGGAGAGGATGCTTCCAGTAGTGAGAGAGTCTAAGACCAAAGGGCACAGTCTCAGAATAAAAGGGCATACCTTTAAAATGGAGATGAGGAAGAATTATTTAACCAGATGGTGGTGAATGTGTGAAATTCACTGCCACAGATGGCAGCGGAGGACAAGTCATTGGTTATTTTTATAGCAGAGATTGATAGGTTCTTGATTAGTAAGGGTGTCCAAGGTTATGAGGAGAAAGCAGAAGAATGAGGTTGAAACTGAAAAATAGATCAGCCATGCTCAAATGGTGAAGCAGACTCGAAAGATCAAATGGCCTAATTCTGCTCCTATGTGTCATGAACTCATGAACATATTTGACTGCATCGGATTGTGGCTCATGACTGGTGCCCCTTATAATTTCCATTCAAGGCACTTTGGTCCAGTTGTGGTTCTGGCACTTAAGAGTGAGTTAAGGGGCTGTCCCACTTGGGCGACCTAATCTGCAAGTTCTGGCGAGTTTGCCCTCGACTCATACTCGCAGCATGGTCGACACGGGGTCGTAGGAGGTCTTCGTAACTCTCCTTCATGCTCGAGAGTGGTCTCTGCGTACTCGAGGCCTCAGCTAGGTTGCGGCGTTTTTTTCAATATGTTAAAAAATGCCCATGAATAAAATAAGGTCGCCATGGAAAAAATCGATACTTTTTTTACTCGTAGGTTTAGTCATAGTAGGTCCTAGTAAGTCTGCATGTTAGGTGTAGGTTATCAAGGGTAGTCGAAGGTAGATGTAGATAGTCTTCATCATAGTCGAAGGGAGGTCGAAGGAGATCGAAGGAGGTCGTCTTCACTCTCCACTATTCGGTGTCCAATTTTCCCGAAGTTAGTCGAAGCTGGTCTTCAACATAGTCGAAGGAGGTCTTCAACATGTCATTTTTTCAAACTTCGCCAAGTGGGACAGCCCCTTTACGATAGTAAACAACATCCCCAACAAATCTTGGTGATCTCCGGCTGGTGGCTAATCGCAGTACGGAAGCAGATTTTGTGATAGCATTGGGAACCTCATCCGTGCATTAGGACCACACGGTATTCCCCCCGTAAGTGTTGGAAGGAGCAGACGATCCCACAATCTGCTCCTCATCCTGGCGTATCATGCATCTGCTGGCCCATCTGTGGAGGAGTCTGCCCTTGCCACACAGACCTCGTCTGTCACCCCCAGAACCCACAAAACTGGAGCAGATGCAAGACATCCTTGATCCCAAGCGACTCTGTCAGAAGAAGTTGAGTTCCTTTGGTGTTTTTGGGACCTTGTCCCTGGTCATCCGACAGAATTATGTAATTCCTATTGAAGGTTTATCTTTCACTTGGAAAACCTGATTTGTGCACGCATTATTTTATGTTTTTGCCCTGTCAATAAAATGCTGGTGCTCAAAAAACAGAAGCTCAAGTCAGAAATGTTGGCTGCATAGTCAGTGATAAAAATCAACCTTTTATATTATTCTGCACTTTTTAAAAGATTGATTTTCTTCACTTGGTCACTTGCATCGTTACGAAGTCCCACTGTTTTTGAATCAGTGCTCATTTTTAGTTGACGTGCTGCTCTATCAAAGTAGATTTTTTGGGTGATAAATCACGATTTTATATAATTGCTGGCAAAAACACAGATCTTGTTGCTCAAGTGTTGAAAATTAGGAAAAATGCTGAAATTCCAACTTCTGGTGAGAAAGAGATATCCAAATAATTAGGTGGAATGAGGTAAAGGTGTGAAGTTTTATTTCGTTTAGTTTAGCGATACAGCGTGGAAACAGGCCCTTCGGCCCACCGAGTACGCGCTGACCAGCGATCACCCGTACACTAGTTCTATGTTATGCCACGTTTGCGGCCTACACCCTAGGGGCAATTTACAGAAGTCAGTTAACTTGCTAGCCTGCACATCTGTAGAATGTGGACGGAAACCAGAGCACCTGGAGAAAACCCGCTCAGTCACAGGGAGAACACACAATCTCCACACAGATGGCACCTGTAGTCAGGATTGAACCCGGGTCTCTGGCACTGTGAGGCAGCAGCTCTACTGCTGTGCCACTATACCGCCTGCAACAGTGACTGTGTTGCAGCAGTGACTGTGTTGCAGCAGTGACTGTGTTGCAGCAGTGACTGACTTTCATCTCTGCATCACCTGCGGCGTCATTGCTTTTCTTTAACTATCAATTAAATCAGGAACACTACGACCACATAATTGTCCAAAACGTCTACTTCTCCTATCTTCAAAACCTCTGTGTTCTGTGGGATGTGATAGTATCAAAACAATCACTTATCGGGGTAAAGGTCAAAGATGTGAAAGAATGGATTGTATTTAAAATCAGCTTTTTTTCCGTTTTAGTGTCGTGGAGCTATAAACAGTAGAGCCACAAGGAACTTGAATTTTCAACAAAACAAATCCTATAGATTTGTAGGTCCAATTTGCACATGATCTTTTACACACAATTTGTGCATAAATGTACTTCTCAGTACAGAAGGGTAGTTTCCGAGTTGTTTAACACCCGCGGTGTAGGAGAAGGGGGGGGGGGGGGGAGATTGGCTGAGCATGTCTCTGCGTGTTGTTTACCCAGCACTTGTTGCCCAGTTAATGTTGCCACAGGTCATGATGCAAATTAATAGGGCTTTGGTTAGGCCACATTTGGAGCAGGTCGTGCTGTTCTGGTCGCCTCAATACAAGGAGTCTTTGGAGAGGATGCAGTCGAGGTTTGGAATGGAATATGTTATTGTCACATGTGACAAGGCACAGTGATATTCTTTGCTTGTATTCCCAAGGTATACAAATAGCAGCCACCTACGGCCCTGACATAGTTACAAAGTTCGGCGGCTCCTGCTTTGTTCTCTTTCCCCTTCCCCCGCACAGAGGTCCCCCGATGCCAGGTCAATGGACAATAGACAATATGTGCAGGAGTAGGCCATTCGGCCATTCGAGCCAGCACCGCCATTCAATGTGATCATGGCTGATCATCACCAATCAGTACCCAGTTCCTGCCTTCTCCCCATTTCCCCTGACTCCGCTATCTTTAAGATCCATATCTAGCTCTATCTTGAAAGTATCCAGAGAACCGGCCTCCACCGCCCTCTGAGGCAGAGAATTCCACAGACTCACCACTCTCTGTGAGAAAAAGTGTTTCCTCGTCTCCGTTCTAAATGGCTTACCCCTTATTCTTAAACTGTGGCCCCTGGTTCTGGATTCCCACAACATCGGGAACATGTTTCCTGCCATTAGTTTGTCCAAATCCTTAACAATCTTATAAGTTTCAATAAGATACCCTCTCATCCTTCTAAACTCTAGAGTGTACAAGCCCAGCCGCTCCATTCTCTGGGCTCATATTCCCAGCATATGACAGTCCCGCCATCCCGGGAATTAACCTTGTAAACCTACGCTGCACTCCCTCAATAGCAAGAATGTCCTTCCTCAAATTAGGGAAACAAAACTGCACACAATACTCCAGTTGTGGTCTCACTCGGGCCCTGTACAACTGCAGAAGCACCTCTTTGCTCCTATACTCGTCTCCTCTTGTTATAAAGGCCAACATGCCATTCGCTTTCTTCACTGCCTGCTGTACTCAATTGTTTTTGCCCTCCCCTCACCACTGTTCCCCCACGCTCTCATCGACTGCTGACCGCAGGTCAGCCCACGAGGTTTCACCACCTTTCAGGCTCCAACGATGCGAGGCTTCACCGCCACTGGCGAGGAGGCCCCATCGCCGCTGCCGAGGCCTCACTGCTGCCGAGGTTCACCACTGCCGTCGAGGCTCCATCCGGCCCAGGCATTCTTTGCCGCCTGCAGCCTCCTGGGAGGCCTGTGGTGGTGAGTCGGGCCCACGCGACTTCCCGGGATACTCGGTTTACCAGAATGCTGGTAAACCTTTTAAGAAGAGGTTGTTTTCTCTGAAGCAATGAGGTTGAGGGATGACCTAATAGAAGTTTAAACACTTATGAGAGTCAGAGGTTGGATGTTCCCACAGTGGAAATATTAAAGACTAAGGTGCATAGCTTTAAGGTGAGAAGGGCAAAGTTTAAAAGAGATGTGCAGGGCAAGAGTTTTGTACACAGGGAGTGGTGGATGTCTGGAATACGCTGCCAGTTGTGGTGGTTGATCCAGATACAATAGAGGCATTTAAGAAGCCTTTGGACAGGCACATGGATATACAGGGTATGGAGGAGTATGGGTCACATGTACGCAGATAAGATTAGTTTATCTGAACTGCCTGACTCAGATCACTGGTCTCTCAGTGAGCCTGCGGCTTGCAGTGGCTCGTGCCACTTGTCACTTGCGAGACCAGCAGGCAAATTCATTTCTTGGCAGAATTGGGAGGGGGAACAGGAGGAGGAGGGGTGGACCAGACACCAATAAGTATGCCATTTTGGCGTTCTGATAACGACTCCTGGGTTTTTCAACGTAACTTTATTCGAAAGTTCAAGTTGCAGCATACAGGTTTAACAGACACGTCTGGCCACATCGGTGGTCAGCATTGAACTAACGCGTGCCGGGGAAAAACTGCGCAAAAACAACAGCCCCTCCCGAGTCAGTGACCGCGGCTTCCGAACGCTGGGTTCGATATCTGCGTGCCTACACCATAACCATTTCCATATTTTTCCTTAACTTTATGGAGAAAGTTCTTTAAGAGCTGACCACTCTGCCAGTGTTCAGTGTGTCAGTTACATGGCAGCCATGAGGGACATACATGACTGATGAGAGAATCACAGTAGGTCCAATTTCACCATGTGACTCCGTTGATACAGTTAGTTCAATGGTGCTTTATTGTCACGTGGGCACTGAACAGTGAAATTATTTTTGCAAAGATCACACGCACGAGTCGCCATATTTTGTAGCCATTCACTAAAAGTCTAGAGTCCGGTCCACGTGCCTGATGTACTGGAGCGGCTCCCGATCCAGGTATGCCCAGGCTGCTGCATGGCCTCTTCAGTCATCCTCGACCGGCTCGACTCGCAAACCGACATCCCTCTCCTCGTCCGACCACCTTTGTGTCCTGGGGGGTGCCTCCTGCAGCCGACTATGAAGGTACTGGAGGCAACGCCCCACTCCCTCCTACCAGTCCCCTCCTCGCGTCCAGCATTGCTAGAGGCTCCCTTCTCCTCGGCTCTCATATTTTCAGGGCCAAGCTCGGCAGCTTCCGAGCTTCCTCCCTGCAGGCGGCGGCCCACTGGGTCTTTCATCCTTGGAGGCAGTGAACCAAGCCTGCCGCCATGGGTGGCTCAGCGGCTTCCTCCTACATGCCCGGCTCCACACGGCATCCCGGCAGCCTTCTGCCATCATCCTGGGAGCAGCCAGTTGAACCACTGCCTCACAGCTCCAGAGACTCGGGTTCAATCATGGCATCTGTTGTTGATATCATGTTGACACAGGTTAACGTTAAAACATTGTATTTTCTTTCAAGATAAAATAGCAATGGTAGCAAAGGCTAAATTGTGCAGGAGGAAAAGTGAACTAAAACAGGCAGGAGCATCTGACAGATAATGGGATAAACAGTCTGAGGGACAATGAATACTGACATTCCCATGTGAGCCTGTGGATATGTAAGTTTGACAGTGGGTCGGCAAATGGAAACCCTTTTATTCACTGCTGCAGGTAAAACATTCTTGGTGGCCTAATCCTATTTGTGTGCCCTAACTCCATCATTATTCTGCTTCTACAAGCATTGGAGCAGAAATTGCAGCAGCAGGAGTCTGCTCCACCATCCATCAACATCATGGCTGATCTTTTCTTTCAGCCCCATCTTCAATCATTGGCCTTGCATCCCGAGATTCCCTTCATGCCCAGAAATCTCCCAATCTTTGTTTTAAATTAACCAGATAACTAAACCTACTCACCCTCAGAGGTAGAATTTTTTTTTTAAATTCACATCTTCTAAGTGGGGAAATTTCTACCCATCTTTCACCCACCCTTATTCTCAAATAATGCTCCCTGGTGCTAGAATGTAACGAGTCATGTTGCCCTAGACATATTTCTTGCATGCTGCACAATTGAATATTACCAAAAACCTTTGTGGATAATTACAAAGGTGGTTAATAGCGTAAGTCAGGGGTTCTACAAATATATGTGCCAAATCCCTTTGTGCGCCTAACATGTGTTAGTGTCAGGAGTCCAGAAGATGCTGCACAATCCATACAGATGAGTGACATCCCAGCAGCCCCAACTATCCTCCCCCAACCAGGGCATCTGCCCAATCATCCATCAGTCCAAAACGCCCCTGATCAATGTCCATCCCTCAATCCCACCCATGTCCCTTATATCGAAGGATACCATGTTGATCTTCTATCTAGATCTTCTGAGAAACCCATCACCCCACCACCACATCTCACATTCTGGCTCAGTCATAGAGTCATAAAGTGATACAGTGTGGAACAGACCTTTCGGCCCAACTTGCCCACACCGACCAACATGAAGCTGTTACACTCGTCCCACCTGCCTGCGTTTGGTCCATATCCCTCCAAACTTGCCCTATCCATGTACCTGTCTAATTGTTTCTTAAATGTTAGGATAGTCCCAGCCTCAACTACCTCCTCTGGCAGCTTGTTCCATGCATCCACCATCCTTTGTGTGAAAAAGTTACCCCTCAGATTCCTATAAAATCGGGCAAGAGATTCTGTGCATCTACCCGATTTATTCCTCTCATGATTTTATACACCTCTGTAAGATCCTCCTGTGCTGCATGGAATAGAGACTCAGCCTCTCCCTAGAGCTCTGACCCTTTAGTCCTGGCAACAATAGACAATAGATCTAATAGAGGCAACATCCTCATATCTTCTGCGAACCCTTTCAAGCTTGAAAATATCTATGTATATTACTAAAACTCTAATCTTGTTTGTTTGCATACGGGTGTGTGCGTGATATCCAAAAACCCTGCCAAAACGGTACACGATAGAGCTACAATGTTTGGCCCACTTTACTCACTATTGTCCTGTGATGTAAATGAAACAAGTTTTGTTCAGATTGATGGTATATTTTACAAGTTATTGACATTTTAAACTTTACAAAAATCACTTTTCAAACCACTTTTCCACTTGCCCTGCCCATCACCCACATTACAATGACGTCACAATGGGATCCCGATCTCATTTGCATTAACAATCGCTATTTTCAATAAAACAGTTTAATTAATTTTTTCGTTTTTATTAACAGCTAACATTGTGTTTAGGTTATTTAAAAAAGAAAACGGGATTTTCATTGAGATTTTCTTTTTTTTATTGCAATTTTCTTTGTGGGGGGGGGGGGTGGGATAGAGGCGAGGTTTCATTTAAAAAAAACATTGCGATTTTCATTGTGGGGGGTGGGATATGGGGAAGGTGAGTGGGGGAGCAGGGGGATAAAGAGAGAGAGGAGGGGGTAGGGAGGGAGGGGAAAGTGGGGGAGGTGAGGAGTGTGAGAGGAGAGGAGGGTGGATAGGGGGAGAGTAGGGGAGGTAGGGAGTGGGGGATAGCGGAAGAGGAGGCAGTGGGGGAGGCGAGGATGGGGAGTGGGGGAGGTGAGGTTGAGGAGTGGGGGGGTGGGATAGGGGGAGATGAGGAGTGGGGGAGCAGGGTGATGGGGAGAGGAGGGGGTAGGTAGGGAAGAGGGGTTATGGAGGGAGGGATGGAGTGACTGAGGGTAGGGGAAACAAGAGGGAGGGAGGGAGGGAAAGGGGAAAGAAGAGGGAGGGTGAAGAGGAGGGGGAGGGAGTCCTGGGGGATCAGGGGGAATGGAGGAGGATAGGGGTAGGAAGAGGGATGGCAAGGTAATGGGGGAGGCGGAAGAGGGAGGAGGGGAGAGAGGGGGTGAGGGGAGGAAACAGAGGAGGGTTGGTGAAGAGAGGGAGGAGAATGGAGGAGAGGAATAGGGGACTGAAAAGGGAGAGTGAGATGCATTCACATTGATCTTATATTTTACAGGTTATTGCCATTTTGAACTTTAAAAACGTTGCAGTCCCGCTCCCACTTGCCGCTGCGCCTGCGCAGTTGGGAGAGGGTTACCATGACTCGCGTCACAATGGGGATGTCTGGCGCCACAACGTGAACCCGTCAGTCATGCCTGCGTAGTTGGGGGCTATGGGTCAGAGGTGGAATATTGCCTTGGGGGCAGGCCCAACGGGTCCGCACCTGGTTTAGTCTTTCCTATAACATGGTGCCCAGAACTAAACACAATACTCTAAATGCATTCCAGCGTACAAAGTATATTCCATCATGTGAGATACTCTGCACCTCAGCGTGAGAGAATTGTTGAATTATACTATCAAGGATCTTGTGCCAAACCATTACAAGCCACATGTTTAAACATGTGGTTCAACTTGGCGTTACTGTCAGTAGTCAATTTTCACCCTGTAACATTCTCAATGACTTGGAAAGCTCTTGCAGGGAGGATGTTTCTCCTGGCTGGGAATTCTCAAACCAATGGACACAAACCATTAGAAGTTGTTCTTCACTCAAGTGGTTGCATTTTTGGCTATCAGTTGTTGAGTGGATGAGATACAGATGGAAAAATGTTTGGATACTGAGAAAATTGAGATAATGCAGACAGTGTAGAAAGGTGAGCAATTCTTGGATCTGGAACACATTCGTAATCTGTTAATTAATGAGCAATAAATGACTTCACTAAAATCACTACACCTATTTCAGTAGTTTTTATATTCTGTCATTTTAGTCGGTTGGAGAATAAATATTGGCCATTGCACATCAGCAACTTCACAGGAAAGATTGACTCCGTATGGATTTTTACAGAGGATCGTGTCAAGGAAGAATGTAATATGTTACCAGGCCAACTGTTGAGATTGAAATTTCCTTTAGGTAGATGAAGGAGCAATCTCTTCACCTGCAGGAAACCAGAGCCTGTCATTCCAGGCCTACAGGCTTTCTGTGCATTTGGAGCCTGGCAGTAGAAGAGAAATAAATCAGATAGACATGAGCTACATGTCTGCTGGCGATTAATTGTGTGCAGAGGTATTAGTTATGGCATTTGAGAAGAAGGAAGCCTAGGGATAAAATTGCTCAGCATGAAACTAGTTCCTTCAGCCCAACAAGTGCATGCTAACCTTCAACAACCGATTTGCATTAATCCCCTTATGTATTCTTTGTGCATTCTCATCAACTTCCCCCACATTCTACCGCTCGCCGGGGGAGTTTCCAACAGCCAGTTAACCCTACTAACCCGTACTTGTTTGGGATGGGGGAAGAAATCGAAACACACGGTGGAATCTCAGTTGGTCACAGAAAGAACATGCAAACTCCACACTGACGACATCTAGGCCTCCGTTGTGGTTCCACCAGCTGTGCCGCTAAAATATGAACAAAGGCCCTTGTTGGGAAGTTTATCAGAGAATGGCTTTGCAGCCTCCACTGTAGATAGATAGATGAAAGCTCACATAAATGATGGCTGTGGGATACTGACACAGAGAGCGGATGAGGAGTGGGTCAGATCAGCTGTGATCCCATTGTATAGTGCAGCCGGATTAGGGGCTGGGTAGCTTGCTTCTGCTATTGTGCTCGGCTCTTATGTTGCCAACCCAACCGTTTGAGCTTCAGTAACCACATTAGAGGGGAGGTGAAGCCAGGAACGAGAATTATCCATGATAGCATCTCTCCACCTTAAACCAAATTCACAGTGCAGGATCAGGCCATTCAGCCCAGCTGCTCCATGTTGTTCTTTACACATCACATGTGCTTTCCTCTAGCCTACTTTATTTCAGCCGATTGACATATCTGGAGCTGAAGATCTTTATTATAATTGATAACTAATCTACCATGTTTCAATTAGATATTTGTTTTCCAACTATAATGATGGGGCTCAGTTTTAGATCAAAATATAGGTTGCAGGATCAGATTTTTTGCCCAGAGTGAAATATCTTCCACTAGGCTTTGATTAAATCAGCAGATTCACTTCCTTGACAAACACTAAAGTCCTTTGCCTGCCTCAAGCCCTCACTGTCGCCCTGCTAATTCCTGGATCTGGAATGGCTGCCCATTCTTCATCCTTCACTTAGCACAGTGTTTCCTCACAAATCACCTTTCACCCAAGAGCCCTTCTTAAACAGAGGTAAGAAAATCCCAGGCATAATGCTTTTAGACTGGGAGAAACCCAAAGTGAATGGGGATATGTTGAACTAGCTTGGCTTATTTTTACAGTACATGCCATTGCTTCTATGGAAGCCCTGTTTTGGGTTAACATTGCTTAAACCCTCATTTCCTGCAGCATTGACTGCATATGCTTACTTTGGAGCTGCCCCTCAGGCCCATGTAATCCAAGGACGTGGATATGCAACCATTAAACGTCAAAATGAAGATTAAGGGAATTGTTAAAGATCGATTTTATTTTTGAAAGCTAGTTAGCTCTCAGTAACCCTGTGTTCTGCTGTAACAGGAGCTTGCAATTTTCAAAGGAGTAACGGAGGAAAAACAAACAGAACCATCAAGCGCCTGGGAATGTTTGAATAATACCGTGGCCCCAAACTTCTGCCTTGGGACACTTAATACAAATGGTTCACACGTTCGGCTGAAATTATTTTCACTGGTATCTTAAGAGCACTGTGATCCGTTTGCTTTAAGTGAGTGGGGAACATGCCTGCGTTTTCCAGGAATGCATTCCATTGAGCTGGGAATTTGTGAATATGGCGATCTATCGGAGTGATGCGATGTGTGGTAGGACAATTAGAGCTAATGCCTGAATTGCTCAAAGTAACTTCATCAACGGCACAAACCTGTGCCTACACACCACTTTTAATACTGCAAAATGTCACGAGATCTTAAAAACAGAGTACGAGAGACACAATTTGACTTCAGGCCTGAAAAGGAGGCAGTAGGCCAGGTGACCAAGAGATTGGTTGAGGAAGCAGGTTTTGTCTAGTCTATCTTTGAGGAAGATGGAGAAGCAGAGATGCTAGGGAAGGAATTCCAAATCTCACACTCAGACCGCTTGCCACCAATGCTGGAATGAAGGAAGTCAGGGGTGCACATGGGACCAGAATCAGAGAGGGATAAGAATATAGAAATCTAATTAAAACATACAAAAGTCTGATGGAGCTCAAAAGATTGGGTGAGGGGGGTATCTTGCCTGGGCAAGTTTGATCCAGGCGTTACCATCTCAGGATACAGTCCATGGCCGTCCGAAGGGGGGGTGCGTTGGGTGCGACCGCTCGACCCTTTTTTCTCCCAGAGTAAGAAAAAAAATAAAAAATTAAAATCGGGGGGAAAAAATCAGCGTTTCCACTTTGGAAACGGCCAGTTCTCCGTTCTTCCGTCGCCGGGCGGGAGTGGCTGAATGAACCCAGCGGCTGTAACCCCAACGCCAGACGCCACTGCGGCGGGGCCTGCTCCCCTTGCCTCCCCCCGCCGCCGGGCCCCAAGCCATCTCCTGCCCACACCACCCCCGCTGACCCCCGCAGGGCCCACGCCACCCCCGCTGGGCCAACGCCACCCCCGCTGGGACCAGGCCACCCCCGCTGGGCCCACGCCACCCCCGCTGGGCCAACGCCACCCCTGCTGACCCCCGCTGGGCCCCCGCTCGGCCCATGCCACCCTTGCTGGGTCCACGCCACCCCCGTTGACCCCCGCTGGGCCCACGCCACCCCCACTGGGCCCACACCACACCCACTGGGCCCACATCACTCCGGCTGACCCCCGCTGGGCCCACGCCACCCCCGCTGGGCCCACGCCACCCCCACTGACCCCCACTGGGCCCACGCCATCCCCGCTGGGCCCACGCCACCCCCACTGGGCCCACACCACCCCGGCTGACCCCCGCTGGGCCCACGCCACCCCGCTGACGCCCACTGGGCCCACACCACCCCAGCTAGGTCCACACCACCCCCACTGGGCCCACGCCACCCCCACTGGGAGGAGATTGATAGATTCTTGATTGATACGGGTGTCGGAGGTAATGGGGAGAAGGCAGGAGAATGGGTTTGAGTGGGAAAGATCTCCCAACTTCTATACTCAATACTCTGACTGATGAAGGCCAAAGTGCCAAAATACTTTTTGACCACCTGATATACCTGCGACACGACCTTCAAGGAACCATGCAACCATCAACCATTCCTCTGCCCACCTGTCTCATTGATCCAGATCCTGCTGCAATCTTTCACAACCATCTTCACTATCTGCAAAACCACTCACATCTGTATCATCAGCAAACTTGCTAATCTTGCCCTGTTCTTTGACGTTTCACAAAGTGCTGGAGTAACTCAGCGGGTCAGGCTGAGTATGGATGTTGGGAGGTCATGTTGCAGTTGCATAAGAAGTTGGTGAGGCCGCATTCAGAGTATTGTATTCAGTTCTGGGCACCATGTTATAGGAAAGATGTCATCAAACTGGAAAGGGTACAGTGAAGATTTACGAGGATGTTGCCAGGACTAGAGGGCCAGAGCTATAGGGAGAGGTTGAGTAGGCTGGGACTCTATTTCATGGAGCACAGGAGGATGAGGGATGATCTAATAGAGGTGTATAAAATCATGATTTGGATAGATATGGTTGAGTCTTTTGCCCAGAGTAAGTGAATCGAGGAGCAGAGGACATAAATTTAAGGTGAAGGGCAAAAGATTTAATAGGAATCTGAGGGGTATGTTTTTCACACAAACGGTGGTAGGTGTATGGAACAAGCTGCCAGAGGAGGTAGTTGAGGCAGGGACTATTACAACATTTAAGAAACAGTTAGACAGGTACATGGATAGGACAGATTCAGAGGGATATGGATCAAACGTGGGCAGGTGGGACTAGTGCAGATGAGACATGCTGGGCCGAAGGGCCTGTTTCCACACTGTATCACTCTATGACTATCTTTCCCTCTCAAACCCATTCTCCTGCCTTCTCCCCATTACCTCTGACACCCATATCAATCAAGAATCTATCAATCTCCTCCTGAAAAATGTCCATTGACTTGACCTCCACAGCTGTCTGTGGCAATGAATTCCACAGTTCACCACCCTCTGACTTAAGAAATTCCTGCTCATCTCCTTCCTAAAGGAATGTCTTTTAATTCTGAGGCTGTGGCCACTGGTCCTAGACTCTCCCACTAGTGGAAACATCCTCTCCAAATCCACTCCATCCAGGTTTTTACCAGGCTGGGACAGACAGCAACAACTTCACACCATGTCCCAAAGCTTGTGTCCTGTCCTGCATCACCCAAGGCAGCAGAGACGTTATAGGAGAGGGCAAGCACCGTAACAAAGTAGCTCACGATGGTTTGGGTAACATTCAGGAATATCTATGCATGACACATCATGAATATTACTGAAGAACGGTCTTGGCCCGAAATATAATCTATACCTTTTCTCCAGAGATGCTGCCTGACTCACTGAGTTACTCCAGCACTCTGTGACATGTCACCTATCCATGTTCTCCAGAGTTGCTGCCTGACCCGCTGAGTTACTCCAGCACTCTGTGAAACGTCGCCTATTCATATTCTCCGCAGATGCTGCCTGACCCACTGAGTTACTCCAGCACTTTGTGACTATTTTCTCTTGACCCATCTGCCCAAGCCCACTCTCCCCCCTCCTTTCCTATGTTCCTTTCCACCCATAAACCTCTCTCTGCCTTTACATTTCACTCCTCTTTCAAATCTGCTCTACTTATCTACATTCATTTTTCTTCTTCACTTTTTAGTCATAGAATGATGCAGTGTGGAAACAGGCCCTTCAGCCCAACTTGCCCACACCGACCGACATGTCCCATCTAAACTAGTCTCACTCACACGCGTTTGGCCCATATCCATCTAAATATGTCCTATCCATGTACGTGTCCAAATGTCTCTTAAACATTAGGATAGTCCCAGCCTTAACTACCTCTTTTGGCAGCTCGTTACATACACCCAGCACCCTTTGTGTGAAAAAGCTACCTCTCAGATTCCTGTTAATTTCTGAAATATTGGTCATAAATTTGGTGCAAAAATGCTCCAAATCAAGGCTCAAAATGCATCAGAAAGCATCTAAAACCCCTGAGCTTCCTGGACCCTGGCATCGAGGGACTTCATGCTTCGTGCTCGTGATGTGCGCAGCGCGCACATTATTTCACATTAAGCTTTTTGTAATCCTGTCATGCCACCCCCCTTTTTGAAAAGCTTCGTACGGGCTTGCAGTCAGATATTTAGGATAGAGACAAGGCGAGAATTATTCAATCATCGGGTGGTGAACGTGGTGGAATTCTTCACCACAGAAGCAGACCGAGGTTAAGTCACTGATTTTATTTAGTAAGTGGATAGATTGTTCTCTGGGCACAACAGCATCTAGAGCTATGGGAAGAGAGCAGGAGATGTTGATCACCGATGACTACGTCAGATGCTCGAACCAGTAGAAGAGTAAAATAAACTTCTCCAGTCTATTTTTTAAATCATGTTTCCATGTTTTCAATGCTAATTCTGCAGGTTACTGCAATTATGATTATTGATGGTACTTGACTGATAAAAAGAAAGTCCAAAGGATCAATGCATACACCAAGCTTCTCTTTGAATGCAGTTGGGTTGGTGTTAACTTGCAGCAGTTCGTGTTTCACCCCCCGGGCCAGCGTTGTGATGCCCACTTCATCTCCTACCTGAGCACTGGGCCGTACAGGGTCATCCCCCTCATTGCTAGTACATCCAGAAGGTTGTTTGGGCGTGCAATGGAATCAGCGATGCCTCGAGGCTACGTTGATGCACTGCACGGCTCTTGTTCACGTAGTGATGAACAAGCCCATTCATATCGCCTGAAAAGTAAGTGGAAAAGACTCCAAAGTTAAACTGAACTTCCCCGTACACTTTTAACAAGCAATAAAGATTGCCGGGCCTGTGGAGGGACATTGATATATTCATGTTGCCAACCTCTGGACTGATTGTGCTGACCAAGATCTACTCCATCCTGAACCGCCACTGTGGTCCACAATCATCTCACTTACTTGGGCCAGATGTGGGGATCCTGTCTTGCTGGCCCCCCGGGGTTCAATGGTAGGACAGGTCAGTGACTCGGGCCCTGCCTCTAGACTGTCCCAGTAGCAGTGGAATCCAGGCAAGAGCATTGCTATTTGTGATAAACCAAGATGACTTTAATAGCTTTAAATGTTTTGTGATGCTCAGAGACAATTAAAGGTGTTTGAAGACAAGAAAACAAGTGAAAAGAATTTAAAAGGAAATGGGGGAATTTTAGAAAGATAAACCAAAATATGTAAAAATAATGAGAGAAGCATTGAACTAAATCAAAACTATACAAACACATAACTTGATTTCTCTCTTTGTCAAGCGCTCCCCCTTAAAATCAGCGTGATCTGGGACCCCGCACCAGGCCTGACCAGGGAGAAAGAGGCGGTTACCTGTGTAAAGCCCAGGAATCTCAGAAAGACCAGGCCCCACCATTGCATTCCATGGAAACTCCAGCAGTGGGTGAACTGACAAATGTGGAGATTTGTTACTAAATTCCACTTTTCTCCATACGCATCATAAGTGTGTGGAACTTGGAAGTTCATTTTGAAAAGCTAAACATTGATTGCCCCAATGAGAAGACCTAGCAAAAGTCAGGACAGTCTAACTCTATAACATATCCACCACTTTTATGGACTGCTGTGTGCTTCCTTGAGGCAGATTACATATCTGGGAACAGAACCATTGGATGTGCTAGGAATGGACTCGGATATTTCAAAGAACAACACTCAAGTCCCTGTGATCAGATTTGTCTGGATACTTCACCGAGGTAATTCTCCTGGTGTGGGGAACGATCTCAATATAACGTTTACAATCAATAGTGTTGGGATAAACTCTCCCATTTGCAGTTATCACAGAAGCACTGAAGGGATTATTCTGCATCTGTAGAGAGAAAATCAAAGTTACTGTTGCAGGTAGATGACTCTTCATCTGAATTGACAGTTTTGGACACTGAACATTAATCTTTAGTCTGAAGAAGGGTCTTGACCCGAAACATCACCTATTCTTTTCTTGCAGAGATGCCGTCTGACCAGCTGAGTTACTCCAGCATTTTGTGACTGAATATTCAACTTGTTTCTCACTCCACATATGCCCTCTGTCCCACCTGAGTATTTCCAGCATTATGAATCCATTTCAGATTTTCAGCAGCTACATTTCTTTTGGTTTTAATCCAATTTTCATAATACTGCTTGCAATGCTTTGAGTGGTGTACATTGGTAGACTGTGTGACTGAGATATTCAAAATGGCAATAGGATTCTACAGAGAGATCTGATTCTGTGGGGGAATCAGGGTGGGGACACAATCCTAACATCTGGGCGAGGTTATTCAGGAGGGAAATGAGTGGCAACTTTATCATACCAAGGATTATAGAGCATTGGAACTCCAATCCTAATATGGACGGTTGAGCAGCAGACTGTTTAAGACTGAGAATGTCAGATTCACAAAGATAGACACTAAGTGCTGGAGTTACTCAGCGGGTCAGGCAACACCTCTGGAGAAAAAGGATGGGTGACATCTCAGGTCGAAACCCTTCTTCAGACTGAAAGTTAGGTTTGTTGCAAAGTGAGCAAAGAGCTGTACATTCAGGGGGTGAGGTTGGAGTAAATAAGGGGAGTAGAACATCAGGGCACCAAATGAAATGAGGCAACGTCAGATAAAAGGAATAGAGGTAGAGAATATCCACAGACTAACTGAATGGGAAAGTGGCCCTGAAGGGTTGGTGAGCACCTGTTACTGTTACCCATTTAACCCACTGCCAACAGTACAGAATCATTATGGGCAGGGTGCATATTGAATGAAACACCAACTGCCTAGTGAGTGTTGTATCTGATGTTCACATTCACCCTCCAAAAGGGCAAGTGGATGAGCAGCTACTGAATGGTGTTGCATGGCATATCCTTTTGAGTTTCCAAACATGCAGATGGCTTTCAGATCAATATGCACTGATAGCTAGTCTGCATGATCTATTTCCTGGAATTGCAATTAAAAAGGTCTGAGTCATGTAAATATGGAGGGCATGATCTTATTACACATTGTCAATACACAGGCTGGGTTGAAGTGGAGTAGCTCTATCAGCTCTGAGAAGCAAACCTTTTAAAAAAAGGCTGGTTATGTTTAACTCTTTGCTGCCCTATGGTGCTCTTCGGGGTGGAAAGGGGGAAGTGGAAGGGGCGTAGTGCAGAGGATAGCACTGCTGCCACCCAAATCAGAGTTTGATCCTGATTTCCTTTGCTGTCTATGCAGAGTTTGCATGTTCTCCCTGTCACCACGTGGGCTTTCCTAGGTCCATCCTCCCCCACAAGCCCAAAGGCAGGTTAATTGGTTTCTGTGGGTCATACTTAGCGTTGGTGAGTGGCAGGTGGAATTCATGGGCAGCTAAGATAATTTGTTACAAAGAAATAAGCAGGGGATTGAGATTAATGAGGATGCTCTGAGAGCCAGCATAGACTCAATGGACCAGATGGTTTCCATCTATATTGTAAGAAATTCTAAATGAAAAGGAATGTGAAAGTACAGGTGTTTTGCTGCCTAGGTGATGGACACTGATGTAGAAATAACAATGAGGGAAGTGGTTTTGTTGGGAAGGTAACTTAAAATTGCCTTAGTTTTAAAGAAATAAATAATTTGGGCCTTTTATACACTCAAATGTCAAACAGGACTTTGCTGCCAATCAAGTGAATAATGAAGGTACACAAAAATGCTGGAGAAACTCAGCGGGTGCAGCAGCATCTATGGAGCGAAGGAAATAGGCAACGTTTCGGGCCAAAACCCTTCTTCAGTGAATAATGATATCTACTTGCAGTGTTAAATGGCTGTTATGTTCTTACAGTGAGAAAAAAAGGTTTTATTAAAGGAAATACAACAGCCGAATTTTTCCTTAGAAACTCCCACAAACAACAATAGGTTAAGTCACCAGATCATCTGTTCTCAGTTGTTGATTAAAAGTGTTGGCCAGTTTGTGTGTGGCTTCACTCTGACAATAGGGATGGCCAAGAATAGAATGGTTGGTGTAGGAATGGGAAGGGGAGTTAAAATGGTTGGCAACCACGAGATCCAGCAGTCGGCAAACAGAGTGTAAGTATTCAGCAAAACAGTTGCCTAGTCTACACTTTGTTTTGCCGATGTAAAGGTTTCATAGTTTCACAGGAAATGGGGTTAGTAACAGGTGATCATTCTATGGTAAAACAAGAGATGTAGATTTCAAGGCCGCTGAAGTCAAAAACTGGCGTTAACCGCTGAACTAAACTGTCAGTTCAGATGAAGGGTCATCTATTTGCAGTGTTATCTCTGCTTCTCTCTCCACAAATGCTGTCTGATCTAATGAGTGTTTCTTATTTATCTATGAATGGGAGAGTCTAACCCAACACTATTAATTGGAAATGTCATGCTAATATCCTTCCGTACACCAGGAGAAATACGCAGGTGAAGTATCGAGACAAATCTGATCACAGAAACTTGAACTTTGCTGGCTCAAATATCATAGTCCTTGTCCATTCCGAACGCATCAAAAGTTTGACATCCAAACCATATTTCTGGTACTACTGAAGATTTCACTGAAAGCCAGGGTCAAAATTTTCATCAGATGTTAAGACAACAGGAAATTGATACAACTTTGCTCTGCCCCATATTTGTCGGTGTTGTGTGAATGCAATTCTAGATCACGCTCTGAAAGCTCTGACAGTACCATGCTTCTGTACTCTGCGTGGGAGGCTGTTCCTGCTTGAAGGAGCAGTGATCGCAAAGCTGCATTCCAGGACTGGCCCAAGTATCAGACTTCATAAATAAATACTGTTGGCCTGCTATGTTACTCATCTGCCATTCACGATTCATAAGATTGGCTGCTCTGTAGATTTTCTCCTCAACTTTCCATCCTAAGTAATTTGTTTTTTTAAAATATGAGCACTGTGGCAGACAGTTGTGACAGCAATTTGGGGCCTCAGATGAGGACCACACCCTGGAGGCCCATGCATAACATCTGCTTGGATCTGACTCCAAGGGGCAGCTTAAGACAGAAGCTGTACCAACCTACTGAATAAATCACTCGTCAATATGGAGTGTGCAATGAGGTTCATAACTTCATAAGTAATAGGAGCAGAATTAGGCCATTCAGCCCATCAAGTCTACTCTGCCATTCAATCATGGGTGCTCTATCTTTCCCTCTCAACCCCATTCTCATACCCTCTCCCCATAACCTCTGACTCCTGACAGAATCTGTCCATCTCTTCCGTAAAGCACTTAAGCACTCCCTGTACACGTGCTAGCAGTAAGAAATATCCTGCATATTTTTGAGAGATTTTTTGATTAAGCCTTTGTAACTGAACCCAAAATAAATAATGCCTAAAAAAAATTAATAATGCTAAAATGTCTCTGCTCTAGTTCAGTCTTTTTTTTGGAGATTTCCTCCAGTCGATCAAAAATTTCAGACTTGGAATGGGATCCTCAACTCCATTTGTTACCATGGGCGCCAGTCCTCCAATTTATTTATTGCACGGGAGAGCGACGGTATACAAATAGGTGAGGAGGAGGCGGCGTTCCTGCTGTTAGGCATTTAACAATGTTTTTTGATGCAGTTTGCTGGAAGAAACTGCTCTTGCTGAGGTTTAAAATCCTGCTCTCTTCCCATACGATTACATTCCCTAGCAATAAAGGTCTGTGAACCACCACCTCATGATGTCAATCTCCAATTCAGACCTTCAACTACTCCCAAATAAATGATGACCTACTATTCAATACAAGAAGCGCTAAAAAATAACATGTCATTTCATGTGACTGTGATGTCTTTAGACCAGATCTTATCATTTGTGCCATTATTTAAATCCAAATTGCAATTGAATTTATTTGAGCACCTGCCCTTTGATTTTTCTGAATAGGCTGAGAATTGTTCAGTCTGCACTTGGAGGAAATTAAGACTATTTCTTGAATTTAAGAATGTTCTTTTTAATCAGCAGTAATCTCTTCAAAGCAAATAAATTATGCCTTAATCCATCTGAGAGCAATACTATACTGTATGGGAATATTAGAATATAACAATCCTTAATTTACAGCAATTCATCTCTAACCTCCCCCAGTCTTAATGCCCCCTGAGAGCTGTGTGCTCTTAAAATTCTGACCATGCAGGTTGATGAGACATGTTGCTCTATCGGTGACTATGTTCCTGCTCCCTAAGATTCCCTCTCTAAGTTTTTCCATTCCCTCTGCCTCTCATTCTTTTCATTTAAAAATCCAATTATTTTTAGAAAACCTTTGGACACCTGTCCTAGTCGCCTCTCTCTCTGTAGCTTGGGATCAAATACTGCCGATTAACTCTCTTGTTGAAACATCTTGGAACTTTTTAACTGTGTCAATGATGTAATGTAAAATTATATTGTCACTGTCGTCCCTTCCCTAAATGAGCAAAGTAGTTGTGTATATCAGGCAAGAGGTACAGACGTGGAAAACGCATTGCTCCAGATTCAGAGACAGTTTCTTCCAAGCTGTTATCAGACAACTGAACCATCCTATAACCACCAAGAGAGTGGCCATGACCTACCATCTACAGTACCTCATTGAAGACCCACACTATCTTTAATCGGACTTATCTTACACTAAACGTTCTTCCGTTTAACTTGTATCTCTACTCTGTGGACGGCTTGATTGTAATCATGTGGTCTTTCCACTGACTGGATAGCACACAGCAAAAAAGCTTTTCACTGTACCTCAGTACAAGGGGGCACCACTAAACTAAACTACTTGTTACTTGCATTTTTGTTTGGCAATGATTCCAGGTATTGGCTGGACCTATGGTGTCTGACATTGTGAGGAGAGATGATTTTGTAAGGGGGACATTTATGATCAAGGAGAAACTAGAACTTCCTAGAAGAAAACCAAAGCACCTGGAAGAAACCCACGCAGCGGAGAACATGGAAAATCCACTTAGACAGTCCTAGAAGTCAGAAGTGGAGCTTCCTATTCCAAAGAATGTGGGGGGGGGGGGGGGGGGGGTGAGGAGATGTTGTTAGAATTTACCTACTTTTTGAAAATTCAATATTCAAACCATTGGGATGTAAGCTACCCAGGTGGAATATGAAGTGTTGTTCTTCTAGTTTGCAGGTGGCCTCACTCTGGAAGTGGAGGAGGCCCAAGACATTAATGCAAGTATGGTAATGGGAAGGGGAGTTCAAATGAAAAGCAACTGAGATATCCAGTAGGCCTTGGTGGACCAAGTGCAAGTGTCCGGCGAAATGGTCACTGAGTCTGCGCTTGGTCTCGCCAATGTACAGGAGACCACATCGGGAACACCAGATGGAGTAGATTAGAGGAGGTGCACTTGAACCCCTGTCTCATCTGGCAGAACAGCTTGGGTCCCTGGATGGAGGTGAGGGAGAGGGTATAGGGACAGGTGTTACATCTCCTGCTATTGCCGGGGAAAGTACTGGGGGATGGGGGGGGGGAGTGGCTTGAGTGGGAAGGGATGAGTGAACCAAGGAGTTGTAGAGGGAGCAATCTGCAGAAGGCAGAAAGGGGTGGAGATGGGAACATGTGACTGGTGGTGGAATCATGTTGGAGGTGACAGAAATGTTGGAGGCTGATGCGTTGGATGTGGTGACTGGCGGTGTGAAAGGTGAGGACCAGGGGAACTCTATTTTTGTTCTGTCTGTAGGGAGGGGGAGCGAGAGCAGAACTATGGGACACAGAGAAGACATGGGTCAGGGATCATTCTGTGACAGCAGGAGGGGGAAACCACATTTGCTAAAGAAAGAGGCCTAGACTGAAGGGCCTGTCCCACGGGCGTCATTTGCGCGTATTTTACGCGACGTTATTTACACGTCACAACGCGCGCATGGTGCGCATTACACGCGCATGGTGTGTGGTGACATAGGCAGTGACGCGCGGCGCCCCAGGATTTTGGGATGTACAAAATCTTTGCGCGCCATCTGCGTGACACGCAAATGACGCCCGAGTGGAACAAGCCCTTTAGAAGCCTATCTTGGGAGCGGCTGAGATAAAGGAATTGAGATAAGGAGATTTCATCTTTGCAAGAGGCAAGGAGGGAGCAAGGGTAGTCCAGATAACTGTGGGAGGAGGTAGGTTGGTAGTAGGCGTAGACGTAGTTGATAGTATGTCCTCTGTGATGGAGACAGAGAGATCAAGAACTGGAAGAGCAATGTCAGTGTCAGGTGAATTTGAGGACAGGATGAATGTTAGTGATGAAGTTAATGAAATCAGTAAGTGCTGCACAGGTGCAGGACTCACTGACTCTCCAGTGCACTACTGAGGTTGTTTTGCAGTGACCAATATCCTGTTTTTAATATTAAAGTTGGACTTGCATAGGATAGGCTGAAAGATGATTCAGTTTAGATACTTAATATGATTGTGGATTTTGTATAGTAGTTGGGAGAAATTAATTCATTTGGCACCATTGACTTAAAATATGGTGCTGGGCTATTTGGGTCAGGTGGGAGGAAACACTTCCTTACAAAAAAACGGACCAAATCTGGAACACTCTGCATGTGGCAACAATTAATTCAGCGTCCTTATTTTTATTTAGGTGAGGCTATTAACAGTTACGGAATCAAGGAAATCAGATTAAGGTAGAACGCAGCCCTGATTAAATGAAATAGCAGAACAAACAAGGGGCGGATGGCGTAGCTGTCTATTATTTCCCCCTTTCTGTTAACTACAACCCCATCTTCTCTCATGGCTAGACATAAAGAGTCCCATATTTCAACAATCATTAAGTCATAGTCATCTAGCATGGAAAGAGGCCCTTCAGCCCATTGTCCATCAAACATTAATCCTATACCGGTGTTATTTTTATTCTCCTCATCTTCCCATTAACTCTGCCAGATTTTACCATTCACCTCCTATACACTCTCGGCAATATACAATGACCAGTTATCTTACTGCTCTTGCAAAGCAAGGAAGATATACCCAGTATTCTGGTCAATATTTATCCCTATCCAACCTTATTTAAAAACTACATTATGTGTCCATTAACTTCTTACTGTTTACGAAACACATTAGTTTTGGTAAATTATTCACAATTACATCATAACTAAAGTTTTAGTTTCATTGATGCAACATGTCCACTTCGACCATCAATCATCCATTCACACCAGTTCTCTGCTATCCCACTTTCTCATCTTTGACATATTTGGGGCAATTTTGAAGAGATCAATTAACTTACAAACCGTAATGTCTTTAAGAAGTGAGAGGAAACCGAAGCACCCGGAGGAAACCCACGCGATCACATAGATAATGTGAAAACTCTGCACAAATAGCACCTGAGTTCAGGATTGAACCCAGCTCTCTGGCGCTATGAGACAGCAGCTTTGCTAACTGCCACTGTTGATGCCCTTTTGAATTTTGAAGTGACTGCACTTCAAAATTAATTCATTGTTTGTATATCTCTTTAACATAACTCAAACTTGCAAATGGCTCCATATCAATGCAGTAACGCTTCTATAACCTTCATGGTGACCTACAATATAAACCATCAACCTTTGACCTTGCCATTCAAAGGCAACGACTGCACCTGTTTTTTTCCGTGGTAATGTCACCATTGTCGCACCTCTGCGGTATTTAGAAGGGCTTTCTCAAGAAGGTTAAAACCTGTAAAAGAGTAGACTGTGCAAATTAGTCTTGTTTATTGCAGGTTTAAATCATGCTATGAACTAGGCCAGCAAAAAGATCGCCTTTTTATTGGGATGATCATTAATATCCTTTTTTCTCTAAGGACATTTCTCTAAAATATTTCAGTCAGTCAGTACTTCACACTGTCATTTAATCAATACCAGATGATAGTGTTCCCAGATGACATGTTTCTGGGAAATACCGTAGAGTGCACTTTATTGCGGACCTGCTTCCTGGACAAGGCCCGATTGGTTTGTGCCCATTGAGGAAACAACCTCAATCACAGAGGTTAACGGCTTCGGACATCATAAAAAGATCATGGCAAATTTCCTGCATGTACTTCAACTGTTAACTGTGTTCCCCGTTCTCTCTGTTAATTCAGGCACCAGAGAATAATTGTGTTCCTAATACAGCAGCACTGATGTGTTCCTGCCTGTTGCTCTCGCCTACAAAATATTATAAATTAGAGCAACCTTTATATATATATTCAAAAGCTACTTCAGCCAACCAGGGAAGTTAGTTTAGATTAGAGATACAGCACGGAAACAGGCCCTTCGGCCCACCGGGTCCGCGCCGACCATCGATTCCCGCACATTAACACTATCCTACACCCACTTGGGATAATTTTTACATTTACCAAGCCAATTAACCTACAAACCTGTACGTCTTTGAAGTGTGGGAGGAAACCGAAGATCTCGGAGAAAACCCACGGGGAGAGCGTACAAACTCCGTACAGACAGCAACCGTAGTCAGAACCTGGTCTCCAGTGCTGCATTCGCTGTAATGCCCCTGTCCCACTTAGGAAACCTGAACAGAAACCTCTGGAGACTTTGCGCCCCACCCAAGGTTTCCGTGCGGTTCCCGGAGGTTCCCAAAGGTTTTTATCAGTCTCCCTACCTGCTTCCACTACCTGCAACCTCCGGCAACCTCTACCGTTGCTCCACCTTGACCGCGTTAATGTTGTGACTTGGTTGTAAAAGTTGACTGGATAGCATGAGCATAAAGCTTTTCATAGTATTTCGGCACATGTGACAATAATAAATCAACACCTACCAATTCCAAATTATGATGAAGGTGTGCGGTCGGTTTGCTTTCATCAGCCAAGACATTGATACTATTACTAAAACTCTCATCTTGACCACTTCCGGTTTGCATTTTAAAAATGTGTGCAAAATCGGTGCTCTATATCACTTGCATTTTTTCACCACCTTACTCACCGTTCTCCTCCGCTCCAAGCGCACCAAGTTTTGTTCCGATTGGTGGAAGATTACAAAATTTATGAAGGTTTAAAAAATCGTGAGATCAGCAGATTGGTCTTCTCGCCTGTCAGTCACCATGAAGGTAACGCCCCACCCCCCCCCACCCCTCCCCCACAACCCCCTCCCTCTCCCACACCATGGTGGAATATTGCATTGGGGAATGGGTTGCGTTGGGGGACCAGGCCTCCCGTGTGACTGGAGTATTGTGTGCAGTTCTGTTCGCCCACCTGTCGGAAGGATGTGATTGTGCAAAGAAGATTCATCAGGATGTTACTTGGATTGGAGCAATTTATTTACAAGGATGGGTGGATTTGTATAGCCTGGAGTGAAGGAGGCTGAGGGGTGATCTGATAGAGAAACACAACATTCTGAAGAGTATGGATAGGGTAAGTAGTGCGATTCTATTTTACCTCATGGGGTGTCTAAAACAAAAGGGCATGAGTGGTTGGAGGCTTAGAGGAGATGTACAGAGAAATTTCTTTCATTCAGAGCGTGGTTGGAATTTGGAATACGCTGCCCGTGGAGGAGTTGGAGACAAGAAAATTCTGGGTCAGCACTTGAATTGCAAAAGCACAGAATGTTATGAACCAAATGCGGGTAAATGGGACAAGTGTATTGTAGGTAAGTACAAGGGCCGACATGGGCACAGTGGCTCAATGGGATTGCAGCAAGACCGTGACTCTAAGCTCCTGTGATCAAATGAATGCCAACCACCACTGTTGAATGAAAGCTGGCTATTTGCACACAGTATAGGCTGCACCCTACAATTCAGGCTGTGCTCCGTTCAATAGTTTGTGATTTCAGGAGAATATGAAAAGAATTACCAGGTTCAAAAAAAGATCAGATGTCACAGCCAATTGGAACTGAACATGATGTCATGACAATAATGAATCAGAAGGCTGCGTGTTCAAATCACGTCGGGGTCACCAATGTGGTGCGTGGGTCTCAAAAAGGAAGACAGGAGTCAAGTATTTTGAGAGGCACCTTTAATTATGTTCCTCCCGGTTGTTGGGAAGTCCAAACGAGAGAAAGATGGCACCCAAACCCCTGCCTTTAAACCCTCTGGTTAAGGGCCACCTCCGGACTGAACCACTCCCGTGCCGAGGGGTTCGACAGCTATGATGGCGCGACCCTTGGGAGCCGCCACACTGCAGTTATTTAAACCGTTTCATGACTTCACCTTGTTCCAAAGAACTTCACAGCCACTGAAGTATTTATTAAAGTGTGCTTGACTGTTGTAATGTTGGAAAGCTGCAGTTTATTTGAACATCCATGGAATAAGAATCAAGTAATCGAGAGACAAATATTGAGCGAAACACCAGAAACATGTCCTGTTGCTCTTCAGAGCATTCCCCACAGACAGCAGCAGGCCTCAGAAACACACCACCTCTGATAATGCAGCCAGTAATCTGTCCCTGCTTCACTGATGCACCTTCCTGGATGTTATGTCCTTGACCAGTGTGTGGTTTGAAACCAAAACTGTTTGTCTGAGAGCTGAACAGGCTCTTGCTAAGCCAAAACCAGCAGATGGGAACACTGCATGCACCATACACGGAGGGAAGGGCATTTCTACAGTGGTGGCAACTCTTTGCAATATGTTCCCTGCAAGTTTGACATCCATTGCCCATTGTTGTTGTGTTGAAGCTGAATGGCTTTTGAGGGCAATTAAAATTCAACTAGATTATTCTGAGACCAAAATCATATTTAGGGCAGATGACAGGTTTCCAATGTAAACGGGTATTATTAGTGTGCCACTGGACGTTTAGGTTCCCTCCACACCCCTAGGCGATGTGTATTGGTATGTTATTTGGCCCTTCACATGGAGTACAATCGAGAGGGAGAAAATTGAGTGAAATAAGGGGAGAATAATAAATGGGATTAGTGGGATTGATAATGGGCATGGACTTTTCGGGCTGAAGAGCTCACCTCTGTGATGTATTACTCTGTGATTCTCTGATTTTTATGATGATCTGGCACTCATTTGTGCTTCAATGATGGCTCCTTTCTGACCATACTAATGAAACAGAAGTGAGTGTAAAGTATAGGATGTAAAGGTTATATTATCCTGACCCCAATCCCAATCGTGCTTCGTCTAATGGGTAAAGCCACTAATCACTTCTAAGTGTGATGTTTCCCTTAACTATTGATTTTAAGGTCATACAGAAATATTGGAAAGATCTTATTATGGACATTTAATTTAAAAAGGTTTTAAATTACAAAGTTTATTAGTTCCTACAGCTTGATGGTGCCTTGTTACTGTGACTAATTTTGCTGCAAAAATGATAGAAGTCTAAAAACCTGGATCTGGGTATAAATTCAATGCACCGGCATACTGCGTTTAAAATGAGCCCAAAGGCTGGGGTCCAGTGTGGATGAGATCCAGTGTCCAGTGACACTTTATGAACTTACACCGTTTAAATGCTGCAATTGTGTAACATAACCTTCTATGAAGACACAAGAACCTTCAGATTCAGGAATCTTGAGCAAAAATCAATGAAATGGATGACACGAGGTGCCACAAACCAATGATGCTAATGATCTGATAAACCGTTTTTAATTGATTTTAATTGAGGGACAAATATTGCCTGAGACACAGTAGAGAAACCCATGCTCTTCTTCACTCTAGCACCTTGCAATCTTTGGCAACTATCTAAACATAATGTGGTCTGAAAAAGTCCCGACCGGAAACCTCACCTATACCTTTTTCTCCAGGGATGCTGCCTGACCCGCTGAGTTACTCCAGCACTCTGTGTCTATCTCAGCATATACCAGCATCTGCAGTTTCTTTCTACACATAATGTGGTTTAATATGTTCTACAAAAAGGAGCCCCTCCACTAGTAGTGAGCGCTGCTCAGGGTGACTTCGAAAATGTGCTCAGGTCTCTGAATTAGAGATTTGAACGCTGTCTTCCGAGCTAGAATGAGGTATTCTTCCACTGAGCTACCAGCTAACCTAAATGAATGAGATAGCAAACTCCCAATCTCAGTCCCATTGTGTCTCTCCCTCACATCATAGTGGATATTATAAAGGCTGTGTCATTGTGCAGTACAAAGAATGGACTCTGAACTCTCTGTTACTATTGAATGATGCATTAAATAATGACTAATCTGAAAGCATTTTTCCTTTATCGGCCTACTATCACCTCAAAAACATAGCAAGATTAAGAGGACTCATGTCAGCTCAAGATTTAGAAAAACTTGTACATGCCTTTATTAATAGTAGGCTAGATTATTGTAACGGTCTCCTTGCAGGTCTTCCAAAAAAAACTGTCAGGCAGCTACAGCTTGTTCAGAACGCTGTTGCTAGAGTTCTAACAAAGACCAAAAAATTTGAGCATATTACACCAATTCTTAAATCCTTACATTGGCTCCCTGTATGTCAGAGAATTGATTTTAAAATCCTGCTGCTCACCTATAAATCACTACATGGTTTAGGGCCAAAGTATATCACTGACATGCTTCCACTATATAAGCCTTCTGAAACCAATCTGCTAGTGATTCCCAGAGTAAATACAAAACATGGGAAAGCAGGATTTACTATGCAACAAATAGCTGGAATAAACTTCTTGAAGATTTAAGACTTGCCTCAACTTTGACCACTTTTAAAACAAGACTGAAAATTTTTATGTTTACTTTAGCTTTCAGCTAAATCTTAACTACATTGCACTTTTAACTTTTGCACTTTTTATAATGCATTTTTAATTTTGCTTTTCTTTTCTTTTAGTTCTTCTATTTTATTTCATTTTATTATTTCATTTATTGTATGACATGTTTTTATGTGAAGCCCTTTGAGTCTGCCTCGTGTATGAAATGTGCTATATAAATAAAGTTGCCTTGCCTTGCCTTGCCTTTATTGAGACCAACTTTCCACTTGTGGCACAGATGAGTACGCTGCACAGATTGCCAACACTACATTGTCTGAAGTTACTGCTGTTCTTTTGGGGCTGCTCAATGCTAAGAACACATCTGGATTGCCAGAACTGGGTGGATGTGTTGCATTTTTCTCAGTTCCTGTCACTAACCCTATTGCTTTACCTTGTGTTCAGTGATATCCATTGATTCCTTTTTATTATACAAGTGATTCCATCAAGAAACTATCAAGGTTGAAATATTTTGAAGGGGGCAGGAGAAATATCCTTCCAATGACTTCAATATAATCCATCTTCCACAACTCGTGGCAGTAGGAGCTAGCTGTTTCCTGAGCTTCGAAAATCAGAAGGGCACCTTGTGGTAAAACTATCTATAGCGCAACCATTACAGCTTTTATTTCAAAAGCACTTCATTAACTGTAGCACCTTTTGGATCCATGAAAGATGCTTCAAAAACAGGCGACACTTCTACTTTTTTTGTGCAGATCATTTTCCAGATGCTGTCGGAAAAATTGGTGCACATTTTACAGTAATGACAGAAAGGAATGGGACAAAGGAAGATTATAACTCTGAGGGCTAAGGTGATGATCCACAAATCCAAGCACAGGAGAAATGAAGGGAAGTGCATGTGGATTGTTGAGTTTAAGCCTTGTATCTGCTAAAGCAGGAATAGTCCAAGATGGCAACTCCCAATCTTGCCTTTAAGACTCTTGGTTAAGTGATTGAGTACCTCATTTCATAATCAGAACTTCTTCTTCTTTTCGTGTCTTTGAAGCTGGTTGGTTATATGACAGTTTCCCATTCCTTTACACAGTCCTTTGCGTTTTTATTGAACACTGCAAGATCCTTTGGGCTGCACTGGTTGGGTAGTAGGGGGCAGACAAGGCAGAACTAAAAGAGATGTTCTGCAGTGTAAACATCACTGTTGAACCTGAGCATGGAAGTGAGTGGGATGCTTTAAATAAAGCCATATGAGAGCAACATTACAAATAGAATTAGTCTCAGGACAGGTGTATCACCTCACAGATCTTCTGGCACCATGCAAGCTTAAGATAGAATCAGCTATGGCCCAAATGAAATGGATGATAGAGAGATTGGAGCATCATGTTTATCCATCAGCTTTAGTGATCTTGGAAAGTTGCAAGTTTGGGACCTGAAACTTAAGGTCAGGCAACACCATCAGTGATTAAACAGAGTATAAATTATGACACGATTAATTAACATTTGAGCTATCTGTGAAATAGCCATATTGACGGAGAAGGCTTTCAAAATTGCTGAAGAATCTTGGCCAGTTCACTTTTCAGGGTGGTATGTGGATAATCAGCAGAGGCAAAAGCCAGAGTTCAGATACTCTGCCTGAGTCACGTGAATAAGTTAGGGCCCTCTAGAAAATATGAATGAAATAAAAACTCTGCATTATGAGTTTTGATATTGTTGTACCAGTCACTGACTTTAATTGAGAGCTGACATCAGTAAAGGGTGGCATACAGGAAATGTTGTCCTATTACATGCCATGGTGAATAGTAGCACGAAAGACTTTAGGGTCTCTGGCACTGTAAGGCAGCAATTCTACCACTGCACCACTGTGCTGCCCCTAGTTTGTGTATTTATGTATTGTTTATGTATAATTTGAAGTTGAGTGTCTGTCTGAGCATATGTGCCTGTGATGCTGCTGCTGCAGGCAGGCAAGATTTTTCATTGTATCTATCTCATCTCACTTGTGCATATGACAATAAACAGGACTTGGCTTGACCTGACTTGACATGTCGATGAACGTGAGAGATTTGAGATGTTTCAGCCATTTGCCTTGTACAGGAAACAAGTGGCGATGTCCGACAGAGCAAATTAAATCTTCAAGATACTGAGTGAGAACACAGAACAGAACAAGCAGCCATCTGCAGAAGGCGGAGGCTTCATTGTTGCAGCAGTTGGTTTGTGAGATTCCTGGTGTCATGAACCGCCGATGAAGTGTTGGCAGCTCTCGTGTTGGTGACAGCATACAAACTGGATCGAGGTAAAGGATCAGTTTAAATGTAGCTAGGAAGTGAATCCAATCATTATTGAAGGAGGGGAGACACAGAACACATTCAAATGGACCCAAGGTAAGACACATATATATGAGTTGGATACAACTTCAACACCTGTTACTTCAACATCTGGAAACATCCAGCAGATCAGAAGTTTTGGTGGAAAGAAAAATAGTTAACGAGTTAGTTTCATGTTAAAACTCTCTTCAAAACATCTTTGAATCTCGAGCATGCCGGTACCGTTACAAAGACTATCAGCCTGAAGAAAGGTCCTGACCTGAAACATCATCTATCCATATTCTCCAAGCATGCTGCCTGATCCACTGAGTTACTCCAGCACTTTGTGTCTTTTTTTATCCCAGCACCTGCAGTACCTTGTTTCTACAAAGATTGAGACCCAAGGTGTAATTATTAAAATTTGCAAATGTTGCTAAATTAGTTTCATCTCTTTTCTTTTAAAGGGGAATGCAGTATTCGTAAGTGAATTTAACCAGATCTATATCAATGTGCCGTGTGCATTGTTGGCCAAGGACTTTGAATAAATTTGACACAAAGAGCTTTCAATTTTCCCGTATATCACATTCTCACAACATTTAAGAAGCATCTGGACAAGTACTTGAATTGCCAAGAAGGTCTCAGATCTATTGTGGGTGAATGGGACAAGTGCAGATAAGTCCAATGGTTGGCCTGGACAAGGTGGGCGTGTTTCTGTGCTGTGTGCTCCATGAATCTGCATGTAGCTTTAGGTGAGATGAGGAAACTCACAAACATACCTCCATTACCCACACAGTAGAAGAAATGCACTGCTACTATCATGTAGCTATACATTTCTAGCTCTGGCTCTACCCCTTTTACAGAGACGTGAACTACACAAACTGCACCGTGGAAGTTTGTAAAATGTGGCGCAGTGTGGAGCATGGCTGATAGAGTGTGGACGGCGGCAATCCAGGATCACGAACAAATCTTCCCATACAGCCGAGTGAGATAGTGCTGTGGGAGGGCAACAAGTTCAAGGTCACAGCTGCGGGTGACATTGCTAGGAAAATGGATTGGTGTTGGAAGAGGAAACACAACCTGACATGTACGTGAAGGTGAGAACAGCACTCAATACCAGGTGCTCACCTGCACTGCCTTTAGCTCCAGCACAATGAATCTTCAGCCAGCGGCTCATCATCACATATATGCACAAAAACGTGCCCACGCCCTTGTGCTCACATGCAGACACATGTGTGGCGCACACACACACACACATGTGCCCATGTACTTCCACTTCTTGCTTTTTTCCCTCAGCCACACTCACCTACTGACATTCACTCCCTGATTCTTTCTTCACTCACTGCACTGTGACACATTGATTAATGATGGAAACAAATAGAGCATATGCTTCACAGTGCGGCAGGCTTGTTGACTGGGCAAGGAGGCTGGAACTGACTGGTCCAGCTGGCAGCAGAGGAGGAGAGTCCCCTCAGGCCAACACATTCACTGGATTGAAGGAGAGAAATCACACCCTTATTGCTGATGGGGCAACCGATCGCATGCACCACAGGCAGACATTGGGAACACCGGATGCAGATGAGGTGAACCTCTGTCTCACCCAGAAGGACTGTCGGGATCCCTGGATGGAGTCGAGGGAGGAGATCAACAGTCAATATTGCTTTAGTTGTCACATATGCAACTGCACAGCGAAATTCATTTTGGGAATATTACACATGCTGGCGCCGACATTATTGGCGCAATTATTCAAAGGCCAAAGTCCAGACGGCCCGCACGCTCGGAGTACTGGAACAGTTCCCATGAACCAACGTCCATCTCCTCTCCTAGACCAGCGCTGGAGGCATTACTGAAGGCGCTGGAGGCATTACTGCGGTTCACCCTCCTACCAGTCTTTGCCCCTCGCACAAGACTTCTCCAGCTCCCTCTCAGTGATGCCGTCTGGTATAAGGGCAGGTTGCATCTCCTGTGGTTGCAGGGGAAAGTATCTGGGGAGAGGGTGGAATGGATGAGTGAACCAAGGAGTTGTGGAGGGAGTGGTCTCTGCAGAAGGTGGAGAGAGGTGGAGATTGGGGGATGTGATTTGTGGTGGGATTGCTGATCAGAACATGGACAGCATAAGAAGAGAGAGGGTTCAGGCAGTGAATCACGGCCAAGTGAAAATGTTCCCAGCACCAATGCATCCATAAAGCATCAGACCCAGACCAGGGGGATGAACCTTGATGGTGGAAAGTAACATTGTTTCATATTTATTTTCTATTATGCACAATGGATACCTTTTTTAAACATTTATACCGAGCCAATTAACCTGCACGTCTTTGGAGTGTGGGAGGAAAGTTCGGGGAAAGCCACCGCAAGTCACAGGGAAAATGTACAGACTCCGTACAGACAGCACCCTAGTCAGGATCGAACCCGGGTCTCTGGCGCTGTGACCACTACACCACCGTCCGTGTCGAGCACTGAGAGTTAGTGGAGAACATTGATGGGTGGAGCACGGACAAATGAAACATATAGATTGGAATTACCTTAGTTGGTACTTAGTTGATGCTGAGCTGTGGACATGTTGTTAGCTCAAGAAAGCAGATTTTACTTCGGAGTCACGTGAGTGACTACGTGAAGAATCCGCCAGGACGCATGCGTGTCATATTGCTTCAAGCATTGCGAAACGACAGGCGGGGTGGAGCGTTCCCCCGCAGCGGTAATTTTGAAACCGAGACCGACAGGTAAGTGAATTACTCTGCGGTCGTTTTTTGTTTCCCGTGCTGTTTTTTACAGGGGGAAACTATGGACAAAAATAGAGTCCACAAGGGCTGCGTCTAAGCTGGCTGGGGAGGACCGCGGAGTTGCGGGCAGCCAGCAGCGGCTGACGGCACCAGATCACCGTGAGTGGGATCAGCTGTGCCCGACTTGGCACCCGCGCCGGCCAGATCAACACCACGGCCGGGCGGGAAGCCTATACGGAACAGAACCGTTGACTCTGACAAGTCGGACTGCAAGAAATGCCGCGGGGACCAGCGTTGCTGGGGCCAAATGGAACGGCTTATGGAGCAGATGCTCCAACGTGACAGACTCCGGGAGATGGAGTCTAGTCACCATGGGTTATACAAAACACCCACAGCAGCACCTTACGTAGGGCTGCACAGTGCATCTCCCTCGACAGAGGGGAGTACTGGATGTCAATTCTGGGCTGACCCAGAAGAGGGGTTTGTTGAACAAACAACAAGTGTGCAGGGGGTGCAGGAAGGAGAAAGAAGGAGCTCGATGAGGAGGCAAAAACCCTGGGGCTCATAAAGGCGACAACAGGAAGGACCTCCTACACTCAAAGACAGCACCCTTACGCACCCACCAGCAGAGCAAGACAATCAGAAGCTGGTGAAAGCTCAAAGGCTGGACATACAGGACAGCGGTCTTTTTTAGGCCATGGCCCAGACCGGCCTTCGTGGAAAATGCGCAAACCCCAAACCCAAACCCAAACCCAGACACCGGCGCCTCAACCTCTTCGAAGAATACACAGGAAGAAGTAAACTTTCCACTGGTAGTTTACTGGTGGGTCTGGTTCCTTACAAATTATAGGAAGTGTGGATAATACACATATCGGTGGGAGATTACACTTCTTTTGGGAGGCATGGAGTGCATTAACAACAGACACTTATATCCTAAACAGTATCCAGGGATATACCGTTGAATTTGTGCACAAAAATAGCCCCCAGTTCAGCATGTACCGAACCGAACATTCGTACTTTCACGAAAAGAAAAATTGGAAGCACATGCTGAACTGGTGAGACTCCACGCTAAGGGGGTTATTGAAAAAACCCAACACGATTCTCTGGAATTTGTGTCTAATATCTTTACCAAAAACAAAAAAGATGGTGGTTGCCGCATCATCATAGATTTGACCAAATTGAATACATTTGTGCAGTATATTCATTTAAAAATGGAAACCTTTGTTACTGCCAAACAATTGATTTCCACAGGCTACTTCATGGCTAGCATCGACCTAAAAGATGCTTACTAATCAATGCCTATACGGACTGATCACAGACGTTATTTAAAATTCAACTGGATGGGGCAGCACTGACAGTATAGAGCTCTACCAAATGGTTTAACATCAGCCCCCAGGCTGTTTACAACAATTTTGAAACCAGCCCTAGCGTTTCTTCGGAAACAAAAACATATGATCATGGCCTATCTAGATGACATATTGATTGTGGGCTAAACTTTGGAATTAGCCAAACTAGCTGTATCAGCCACCAAACAATTGTTTGAGAAACTGGGGTTTATCATCCATCCAGTTAAATCTAAACTAACACCTTCCACCATAATGGATTATTTGGGGTTCACTATTGACTCAGTTCACATGTCAATGACTTTACCAAAGGACAAGGCTACAGTCTTAAACTGAGGCCTGCAACAACCTCATTGACATCAGTGAACCATCTATCAGATTGGTAGCAAGGCTGATTGACAAAAAAGTGGCTGCTTTTCCAGCCACACAATTTGGACCTTTGTATTATCAAAATTTACAAAGGGCAAAAATACAAGCACTCAAAATTAATGCTGGTCATTTCGACAGACCAATGAAGCTACCAATCAAAGTAATTATGGAATTAAAATGGTGGAGGGATAACATTTGGCATTGTTCCAGCCCTATCATTATCAGCAACCCCTCAGTGGTGCTACAAATTGATGCCAGTGCACTTGGTTGGGGTGCTACCAATTCCATCTCCAGCTGTGGAGGTAGATAGAATGCACAGGAGGCATCATTACTACAGACACTTGGCATAAACTACCTGGAAATGTTGGGTGCGTTCTATGGCCTAAAGTCATACTGTTCTGGAATATATCATCAGCATGTTAGACTACAGATTGACAATACCACCGTGGTGGCATATATTAACCATATGGGTGGAATCAAATCGACATCATGTGACAATCCGGCTAATACAATTTGGCAATGGTGTATCCAGAGAAATATTTGGATATCAGCTACTTACCTACCAGGTAACCTAAATTCAGTGGCAGACACCAGGTCACGCAAATTCAATGAAAACATCGAATGGATGTTGGATATAAAAGTATTTGCTGATATTGTAGCACGGTATGGAACACCAGATATCGATCTATTTGCATCTAGACTCAATCAACAGTTACCAAACTATGTTTCTTGGGAACCAGACCCTGGGGCATCAGCGATAGATGCTTTTTCACTGCATTGGGGGAAATTGTTTTTTTCTATGCATTCCCTCCTTTCTGCCTCATCAGTCGGGTATTACGCAAAATACAACAAGACTCGGCGTCTGGTATTTTGGTAGTGCCCGATTGGCCTACTCAACCATGGTTCCCTGTGATACTCGACATGGTCTTAGAACCATGTATCACCATCCTGAAACGACCAGATTTGTTAGTTCATCCCATAACTGGGGATAGCCATCCATGTCATAATACGACAAACTTATTAATTTGTAGAGTCTAAAGAAACCTCTACTGGAACTGGGACTGACCGACCGAACATTGAACATTATCTCAGCGGCTCACAGGCAGTCCACCAAAAAACAATATCTGGTATACATCAGGAAATGGGAGATATATTGTCACAAAAACAACATCACTTACAGCTCGATGAACATAACGTCTGTTCTGGAATTCCTGGCAGGCCTCCATTATGATGAGGGGCTCAGTTACAGTGCCATTAACTGCGCCAGAAGTGCCCTTTCAGCATATCTATGGCGAGGATCAGAGCGTCATTCTGCTGGGACTCACCCCCTGGTAACCAAACTTATGAGGGGAATTTTTAATATCAATCCCCCAAGAACCAGGTACTCTCAAATATGGGATGTGAGTATTGTCCTAACGTTGCTAAGGAATTGGTCTCCAGCAACAGCTCTGTCCCTGCAAAAACTGATGCATAAAACAGTCATGCTGATGGCTTTGGTCACAGCACAAAGGGTACAGTCTTTACATAAGTTAAGGCTGGACAATATGACTTCTTCAACAAGAAATATAACTTTTCATATTCACAAATTAGTCAAACAGAACAGACCGGGACCATCAGGCCTCAAAATAGAATTTAGGGCTTACCCTATAGATGATCGTCTCTGTATAATAAGACATTTATTGTTATATATGGAGAACACCAAAAACATCAGAGGCTATGAGATGGCACTACTAATCAGCCACAAGCAACCCCACAAAAAAGTGTTGGTTCAAACTATTTCCAGATGGCTGAAACAGGTTTTAACAACAGCTGGGGTGGATACTAACATATTCAAATCTCATTCCACCAGGGCTGCAGCTACATCGGCAGCTATGGAGTTGGACGTACCGATGGACAAAATCCTGGAGACAGCAGGATGGTCAAGGGAAAAAACGTTCCAACAATTCTACCATAAACCAGTGGTTAAACCTGGAACTTTTGCAGAATCAATTTTAAGTTCTGTAATATGATTTCACCACATGAAATAGGGGCTATAATTTGTTGTTAATAAATTTATCATGGATTTCAATGTCGGATTCATGTTTAAACATGTTAACACAATTCCTCCCTTAGTCAATTAAGGCAGATGTGATGCATGGACTCGTTTCCACGGCATGAAATCACAGAGCTTTGAAATCTTCACGTAGTCACTCACGTGACTCCGAAGTAAAATAGTAAGATTAAACGAGAACTTACCAGTTCGAAGTTTGATCGTTATTTTATGAGGAGTAACGTTGAGGGATTATGTGCCCTCCGCTCCCACCCTTGATCATAAAGTTCAACTGGTATCCTCTTCTCTAATCTTACTATGTTCAGTCATTACTGTTATCTGTGATTTCACACCGCTGCTTTGAAGAATGACACGCATGCGTCCTGGCGGGTTCTTCACGTAATCCCTGAACGTTACTCCTCATAAAATAACGATCAAACTTCGAACTGGTAAGTTCTCGTTTAATCGTACTATTAATGATCACTCCAAAAATGATGTAATAATCTCTCTGGAAAAGGAGCAATATACAGGGAATGTCGTAACTTTTTAGATGAGACTAGGAACCCACAAGGACAGCTACCTTACCCACACAGTGGAAGAAATGCACTGCTGCCATCATTCGGCCACAAAACTGCAGCTTTGGCTAAAGAGACACAATCCATACACGCAACACTGTGGACATTCGTAAAATATGTTACTGTGTGGAGAATGGCTGAGAATGGCAGGCCTTTAGGAAGTGTATATAAGGTATATAAAAATGAAATCAGATGGGGCCTTTGAGGAATATAAAGGATACAAGAAAGCTCACACGGGTAATTAGAAAGGCTAAAAGGGGCCATGAAATGTCATCGGCGAGTTGGATTAAAGAAAGTCCAAAGGTTTGTTATCTGTACATTAAAAACAAGAGAGTAACGAAGGAGAAGCCAGGACCACTTAAGGGTAAAGGAGGGAATATATGCTTGGAGTCAGAGGATGTAGGCAAGGTACTAAATGATTACTTTGCATCTGTATTCACCAAGGAGAAGGACAGAGGACAGTGAGATCAGTGTGGTCAATGCTGGGATGATTTGAGGTTAAGGAGGTGGTGGAGGGACTTGAAGACCATTGGGCATCACAGTGGCACAGCTGGTAGAGCTGGTAGAATGGCTGCCTCACCTAGCCAGAAACCTGGGTTCAATCTTGACCTCGAGTGCTGTCAGCGTGGAGTTTGCATGTTCTCCCTGTGATCATGTGGGTTTCCTCTGGGTGCTCCAGTTTCCTCCTAAATGCACAGTCTCTTGCCCAGAGTAGTTGAATCGAGGACCAGAGGACATAGGTTTAAGGTACAGGCGGAAAGATTTAATAGGAATCTGAGAGGTAACTTTTTCACACAAAGGGTGGTAGGTGTATGGAATAAGCTGTCTGAGGAGGTAGGGACTGAGGCAGGGATTATCCCAATGATTAAGAAACAGTTAGACAGGTACATGGATAAGACAGATTTGGATATATATGGGCCAAGAAGGAAGGTGGGACTGGTATAGCTGGGACATGTTGGTCGGTGACGTCAAGTTGGGTCGAAGGGCCTGTTTCCATGCTGTACCAACCTATGACTCCCACATTCCAAAGGTGCAGTTTTGTACATTAATTGGCCTCTGTTAATTGCCCCTACTGTGCAGAGAGTGGATGCAAAAGTGGGATAACATGGAACAAATAGTCGATAATGGCATGGATTTGGAGGGCAGAAGGGCCTGGTTCCATGCTGTATCTCTAAACTAAACTAAAGTTAAGGTGGATACATTCCCAGGGCCTGATAGGATCTATCATTTGGAAGAGAATGGGCCAATTAGGGACAGTCAGCAGGGTGTTTTCTGTAGCAAATAACGTTTGCAGTTGTTGGCTGGTCAAGTAGATTAAGGTGCAAGAGGTCCATGGTGACTTGGTCACTTGGATTCAGGAACTGGCTTACTCAGAAGACTCTAGAGGGTCCATCAATTCTAATTGTGCTGGAGCACAAAATGGAGGGTTATGGTAGAAGGGTGTTATTATGGCAGGAGATCTGTAAGCAGTAGCATTCCACAGGGATCTCTGCTGGCTCATCTCATGTTGTTATATAACAAACATGTTATTTGACTTGGATGCAAATGTAGATGGGTTGGTTAGTAAGTTTGCAGAAGGCCCCACAATCGGTGGAGTTGCGGACGTAGGGAAAGATTGTAAAAGTATACGGTGGGATATAAATCAGCCATTGGAATGGGCGGAGAAATGACAGATGGAGTTTAATCGAGCAATTTGGGAGGTCGAGTGTAAGGGGCAAGCATACAGTTAATGGCAAGAACCTTAACAGCATTGATGTACAGAGATCTTGGAATCCAGGTCCATTGCTCCCTGAACGTGGCGACACAAGTGGACAGAGCAGTAAAGAAGGCATATGGTATGAGCTAAAAGGAGAGTTTGGACAAACTTGGATAATTTTTCTGGAGCATCGAAGGCCCAGAGAGACCTGATAGGAGTATATAAAATTATGAGAGGCATAGATAAGGTGGGCATTCAAGGTAGACCTTTTTCCCAGGGTGGAAATGTCATGGACTATAGGGCATAGCTTTAATAGGAGAGGGGAAAAGTTTCAGAGAGATATGTGGGATCAAGTTTTATACACAAAGAGTGATGGGTATCGGGAACGTGCAGCCAGGGATGGTGGTGCAGGCAGATACAATAGCGGCATTTAAGAGGCTTTTGGATAGGTACATGGATATTCGGGGAATGGAGGGATATGGATCACATGCAGGCAGAGGAGCTTAGTTTAACCGCATATAGTTCAGCACAGAGATTGTGGACCGAAGGGCCTATTCCTGTGCTGTACTGTTCTACATTCTGTGTTCTGCGTCAAGCAGCTAGTTTGTCGCATGTTGGGCAGTGCCCAGTCACATTTCTGGAGAGAAGCAGAAGGACACAGAATTAGTCATTACTGCATTTCACTCTGTCGTAAATGCATCTTCAATCATGCAGGGTTGAAATAAACTCTGCTGCACAATCTAATTTCTAGGCAGATGTGCTTTATCCTACAATTTTAATGTGTCAACTTCCATTACAATTTATTTCCTTCCTTCCTTATTCTATTTCCTATTTTCAGCTTATAATGGTAAAGAAAATTGCAAGATGCACAAAGGCACAGGCAGATAGAAGATGAATGTTTGAGCCATGGAAAGGGAATTTGGAATGGTGAGACTATAGTTAGACCATAAGACAGAGAAGCAGAATTAGGCCATTCAGCCCATCGAGTCTGCTCTGCCATTCAATCATGGCTAATCTATTTTTCTCTCTCAACCCCATTCTCCTGACTTCAACTGTAACCTTTGATGCCCTTCCTCCAGTTACTCCAGCACTTTGTGCCTTATTTTTGTGAACCTGCATCTGCAATTCCTTGTTTCCTTTTAAAACGTTACGGTGGGTTTAAAGGAGACGCAAGAGGAGAGACCAAGGGCAATATGAGGATTCTGGGTAAACTCATTAGTGCCCACCTTGGTGAAGATGGCCTGAGTTTCGTGCAGTTGGCATTTATCATCATTACCTTGCACAACTGACGCCGTCTTTGTGATTTCAACGTACTTTTCCAATTACATATATTACAAAATGATTCTTAACTGACAGCTGGTAGGCTAGGCTCTAATGCTGGTCTCCTTGTGGTACTCAGCTTGGCAAAGGCAACTGTGGAGAGGATGTGTCCACTAGTGGGAGAGTCTAGGACCAGAGGCAATAGCCTCAGAATTAAAGGATGTTCCTTTAGGAAGGAAGTGAAGAAGAATTTCTTAAGTCAGAGGGTGGTGAATGGCAGATGGCGTTGAATCATAAGAAGTGTGAGGTGATGCCGTTTCGGGGGCTAGGGTATGTACAATGAACTGAGGGGGTTTTAAGGACTATTGAGGAATAGAGGAATGGAACTTGGTGCACAAGTTCAAAGATCCTTGAGTGAAGCAGCACAAGTATTTAAGGTGTTTAAGCAGGCACATGGCCGAATCGTTGAATATAAAAGAAGTGAGAATCTAGTACATCTATATAATGCATTGATTAGGCCATAGCTGGAGGACTGGGTGCAGTTCTGATCTCCATCCTAGAGGAAGAAAGTGATTGCACTGAAGTGGGTGTATGGGGAGATTCACCAGGATGTTGCCTGGTTTGGAGCATTTCTGTCATGAAGAGAGTCCAGATAGACTGAGTTTCTTTTGCTTTGAGCGGGCGAGGTTGAGGGTCTGTAAATAAGATGTGTAACTGAGATATGTAAAATTATGAAGAGCATACTGTAAATAAAGTGGATAGTAAAAAACCTTTCCCTATGACAGAGGTGTATAAAACCAGAGGGCATGTGTTAACATAAGATGTAGGATATTTAGAGGAGAACTGGAGAAGAATAGGTTAACCATAGGAAGTTGGGATCTGGAATGCATGACCAGAGGGAGTGGTGGAGAGGGAGACTTTCATAACATATAAGAAGTTTTGGAGACGAGTAGTGCTCCAAAATGGGATTACTATGGAATCTCCTATGGATACTCAATGGGAGCAGGTTCCTCAGTACGAGTGGAGTGGATCGACAAAAGATAACATTGACTTGGTGGGCCAAAGGACCTCTTTATCTAGGACCTCTTGATGTAAGACTCAATAACTCAGATATCAACATTTCTCAAAGTTTTACGTTTTTAACAATTTCTTGGGGTGCAGGGTGCATTGGGGTCTTCTTATTCTTGCTTATGGCGTGCACAGATTAAAGTTGTAAGACAACTTGTTCTCTTGATCTTCTGTTTGTGCTCACCAGGTTGATTGCATTCGTCGAAACAGGGTGGACCACGTGAAGGTTGCAATCTCCCACCCCGCATTGGGGTCAATTGACTCAGCTGCCAATACTATTTTCTTCTTATTTTGGGCAGGACATTTTTCATTATCTCACATACTTTTTTTTGCAACATAATAAAAATGTTCCCTGTGCAGGAACTCCCCAAGGAAAATCCTCCAGCGGAATCCAAATGTTCCACCGTGACGGTTGTTGGAGGAAACTTAGAGATGGGCTGACAGTCTTTGTCACAGCCCGAATATTTATAGAATAAATATTCTATTTATTCAACGTAAGGCAATGGGTCTGAACTTGCAAAATGTTAGCTGCTCGATGCTCAACAACCAAAATTCCCTGAGTCTGCTGAGCTGTCTTTGCTGGGTGTTTAGTCGACACATACCACTAGCACTGAGGAATCAGCTCCCTGAATTATTCATTTCATTGGATGAACGGCTATGAAGAATAACATTAAGCATTAACTAGCACCTAACATTAAGGTACTCAAATTATTTTACTGTTTTAAAATGTTTCTGTTATTTAAGATTGTAAAAAAAAATTAATTTGCTTCGCTGACTTTTATAATTTGTGTGTGTTTAAGAATGTCAGAGACATTCACTTCAATAATATCCTTGAGAGTTGGCAAAGCTGGAGTCATTGTGAAATATACCGTCAAAGCTGCAGAGAGGATGGGAGAAGAATGGTTGGAACAAAAGAACGGCATCTGATAGCGTGGTCAAGGTTTCCCAGGTAATCCCCGACATTTGACAAGCCTTTTGCGAGCCCTCCATTTCTATGTTGTTTAGTTTTGTTTAGTTTAGTTAGGGGACACTTTATAGTTTCGTTTATTGTTGTCACATGTACATAGGTACAGTAAAAATCTTTTTTGGTGCAAAAGGATGCCACATGATTACAATCAAACTGTCCACAGTGTACAGATACAGGATAAAGTGTATAATGTCTAGTGCAAGATAAAGTCCAGTAAAGTCTAATTGTAATAGGGGACTCTATAGTCAGGGTTCTGTGGACGCAGACAGGAGACCCGGATGGTAGTTTGCCTCCCTGGTGCCAGGGTCAGGGATGCGTCTGAACGTGTCCAAGAAATCCTGAAATGGGAGGGAGAGGAGCCTGAGGTTGTGGTACATATAGGTACCAACGACATAGGTAAAAAAAGAGAAGAGGTCCTGAAAGAAGAATTTAGGGAGTTAGGTGGAGAGTTAAGGAGAAGGACTGCAAAGGTAACAATCTCAGGATTACTGCCTGTGCCACGCGACAGTGAGAGTAGGAATGGAGCGAGGTGGAGGATAAATGAGTGGATGAGGGACTGGTGCAGTGGGTATGGATTCAAGTTTCTGGATCATTGGGACCTCTTTTGGGGAAGGTGCGACCTGCACAGAAAGGACGGGTTGCACTTGAAATCGAGGGGGATGAATATCCTGGCGGGGAGATTTGCAAAGGCTACTGGGGAGACTTTAAACTAGTATGGTTGGGGGGAGGGACTCAAAGTGGGAAAGCTAGCAGTCAGTGTGTGAGGCAGAGAATGGTAGCACTCTGACCCAAAATGTAGGGGAGAGAGAAGAAAAAGACAATAATCAGAGAATAAGAGAGGGTGGGTTTCTTAAATGTGTATATTTTAATGCTAGGAGCATTGTAAGAAAGGTGGATGAACTTAGAGCCTGGATTGACACCTGGAAGTATGATGTTGTGGCGATCAGTGAAACATGGTTGCAGGAGGGCTGTGATTGGAAACTAAATATTCCAGGATTTCATTGCTTCAGGTGTGATAGAATTGGAGGGGCAAGAGGTGGAGGTGTTGCATTGCTTATCAGGGAAGATATTACAGCAGTGCTTTGGCAGGATAGATTAGAGTGCTCGTCTAGGGAGGCTATTTGGGTGGAACTGAGAAATGGGAAAGGGGTAGCAACACTTATAGGGGTGTATTATAGACCGCCAAATGGGGAGCGAGAATTGGAAGAGCAAATATGTAAGGAGATTGCAGATATTAGTAGTAAGCACAAGGTAGTGATTGTGGGAGATTTCAATTTTCCACACATAGACTGGGAAACACATTCTGTAAATGGGCTGGATGGGTTGGAGTTTGTAAAATGTGTGCAGGATAGTTTTTTGCAGCAATACATAGAAGTACCTACTAGAGAATGGGCGGTGCTGGACCAGCTGTTAGGAAATGAGACGGGTCAGGTGGCAGAGGTATGCATTGGGGAACAGTTCGGGACCAGTGATCACAATACCATTAGTTTCAATATAATTATGGAGAGGGTCAGAACTGGACCTAGGGTTGAGATTTTTGATTGGAGAAAGGCTAACTTTGAGGAGATGCGAAAGGATTTAAAAGGAGTAAATTGGGACAGTTTGTTTTATGGGAAAGATGTGGAAGAGAAATGGAGGACATTTAAAGGTGACATTTTAAGAGTACAGAATCTTTGTCCCTGTTCGGTTGAAAGGAAATAGTAAAAATTGGAACGAGCCATGGTTTTCAAGGGAAATTGGACACGGTTCGGAAAAAGAGGGAGATCTACAATAATTATAGGCAGCATGGAGTAAATGAGGTGCTTGAGGAGTATAAAGAATGTAAAAAGAATCTTAAGAAAGAAATTAGAAAAGCTAAAAGAAGATATGAGGTTGCTTTGGCAAATAAGGTGAAAGTAAATCCAAAGGGTTTCTACAGCTATATTAATAGCAAAAGGATAACGAGGGATAAAATTGGTCCATTAGAGAGTCAGAGTGGACAGCTATCTGCAGAGCCAAAAGAGATGGGGGAGATATTGAACAATTTCTTTTCTTCGGTATTCACCAAGGAGAAGGATATTGAATTATGTGAGGTAAGGGAAACAAGTAGAGTAGCTATGGAAACTATGAGATTCAAAGAAGAGGAAGTATTGACACTTTTGAGAAATATAAAAGTGGATAAGTCTCCAGGTCCTGGACAGGATATTCCCTAGGACATTGAGGGAAGTTAGTGTAGAAATAGCAGGGGCTATGACAGAAATATTTCAAATGTCATTAGAAACGGGAATAGTGCCGGAGGATTGGCGTACTGCGCATGTTGTTCCATTGTTTAAAAAGGGGTCTAAGAGTAAACCTAGCAATTATAGACCTGTTAGTTTGACGTCAGTGGTGGGAAAATTAATGGAAAGGATACTTAGAGATAATATATATAAGCATCTGGATAAACAGGGTCTGATTAGGAACAGTCAACATGGATTTGTGCCTGGAAGGTCATGTTGACTAATCTTCTTGAATTTTTTGAAGAGGTTACTCGGGAAATTGATGAGGGTAAAGCAGTGGATGTTGTATATATAGGACTTCAGTAAGGCCTTTGACAAGGTTCCTCATGGAAGGTTGGTTAAGAAGGTTCAATGGTTGGGTATTAATGGTGGAGTAGCAAGATGGATTCAACAGTGGCTGAATGGGAGATGCCAGAGAGTAATGGTGGATGGTTGTTTGTCAGGTTGGAGGCCAGTGACTAGTGGGGTGCTACAGGGATCTGTGTTGGGTCCACTGTTGTTTGTCATGTACATCAATGATCTGGATGATGGTGTGGTAAATTGGATTAGTAAGTATGCAGATGATACTAAGATAGGTGGGGTTGTGGATAATGAAGTAGATTTTCAAAGTCTACAGAGAGATTTATGCCAGTTGGAAGAGTGGGCTGAAAGATGGCAGATGGAGTTTAATGCTGATAAGTGTGAGGTGCTACATCTTGGCAGGACAAATCAAAATAGGACGTACATGGTAATGGTAGGGAATTGAAGAATGCAGGTGAACAGAGGGATCTGGGAATAACTGTGCACAGTTCCCTGAAAGTGGAATCTCATGTAGACAGGGTGGTAAAGAAAGCTTTTGGTGTGCTGGCCTTTATAAATCAGAGCATTGAGTATAGAAGTTGGGATGTAATGTTAAAATTGTACAAGGCATTGGTGAGGCCAATTCTGGAGTATGGTGTACAATTTTGATCGCCTAATTATAGGAAGGATGTCAACAAAATAGAGAGAGTACAGAGGAGATTTACTAGAATGTTGCCTGGGTTTCAGCAACTAAGTTACAGAGAAAGGTTGAACAAGTTAGGGCTTTATTCTTTGGAACGCAGAAGGTTAAGGGGGGACTTGATAGAGGTCTTTAAAATGATGAGAGGGATAGACAGAGTTGACGTGGATAAGCTTTTCCCACTGAGAGTAGGGAAGATTCAAACAAGGGGACATGACTTGAGAATTAAGGGACAGAAGTTTAGGGGTAACATGAGGGGGAACTTCTTTACTCAGTGGTGGCTGTGTGGAATGAGCTTCCAGTGAAGGTGGTGGAGGCAGGTTCGTTTTTATCATTTAAAAATAAATTGGATAGTTATATGGACGGGAAAGGAATGGAGGGTTATGGTCTGAGTGCAGGTATATGGGACTAGGGGAGAATACGTGTTCGGCACGGACTAGAAGGGTCGAGATGGCCTGTTTCCGTGCTGTAATTGTTATATGTTATATATATATATGTTAGAGATAGTTCAAAGGTCTCCAAAGAGGCAGATGGAAGCTCAGGACAGCGCTCTAGTTGGTGAAAGGATGGTTCAGATACCTGATAACAATTGGGAGAAAGGTATGCATTTTTAAATGTCTGTACCTCTTGCCTGATGGGAGAAGGGATAAGTGGGAGTGACCAGGGTGATACTGTTCCTTGAATATGCTGGTGTCCTTGCTAAGGTAATGTGAAGTGTAAATTGAGTTAATGGAGGGGAGTTGGTTTGCATGATGGACTAGGCTACGTCCACAACTCTGCAATTTCTTGCTGTCTTGGATGGAGCTGTTCCCAGACCATGTTGTGATGCTTTCACGATCAAATTCTTTCATTGGCACATCTGTAGAAGTTGGTGAGATTTATTGGGAACATGCAGTCCCAACCCGTTTCACTTCACCAACACACTCATTGGAAGCCTGGATGAGCCTTTTATCACTTTGAACAACTTCCCATTCAATTTCACAATTCTTTTCCAGAGCAGCAATATAGTTATGGGAATTGCTTGGATCTAAGCCTCTTTGTAGGGTGTATGGAACAGTTCTTGTTTCAGTCCAACTCAGCCCTTCTGTTTCAATGTTTTTTTCCAGTGAAATCTAACATTGCTGCTGCTTCTTGTACCCAGACAGAAGAAATTGGCGTTTCTTTACAATCACTGCAATTTCTCGATCCATCTCTGCCTCCCTTCCCTTTCTGCATGTGTCTGTCTTCATTTCAGGGGATAAGTTAATGACAAACATCCATAGCAAGCCTGCATTGCGGCCTTCTAAATCAACAATTATCAATAAATCTCATTAATTGACCAGTTCTGCTGTAAAATTGTCCATCTTTAATATTACCTCAGTTTTTTTCTCTCCACAGATGCTACATTTCACGGCTTTTATATGTATCTGATTTTGTCTTCTCTCTCTTTAACTTCCTTAATTGATCTAGTAATCAGATGGCTGTATGAACATTGGCCTCACCCTATCAGTGATATTACCCTTGTCTTGTACACCAGTTTCCACCCTCTTTGCAACTCAAAACTAACTTGCTTCCTGGCGTTCCAAGTTTTGATGATGTGGCACAGCAGTAGTGTTGCTGCCTTCCAGCGGCAGAGACCTACAGGAGTTCAATCCTGACTACTGGTGCTGTCTGCACAGAGTTTATACATTCACCTTGCGACCAAGTGGGTTTCCGCACTGTATCTTTAAATTGATATGTTAACTCAGCTCCTCTCTCCACAGATACTGCCTGGTCAGCTGTGCTTCCAGCATTTTTTTTTAAATTTCACTCTCAATTCCCAGCAGCCATCTCTCTCCCGCAAACTCTCTCACCATCGATGAACCCTCACTGGGCCCCTCTTCATCATGACAACTCCGGTTCTTCTCTGTGCTCAGTTTATAGCCCTGATGTCTGTCTCTTTTAAGAAAAGATCTTGAGTGTCTCTTTTAAGAAATGGTCTTTAGTGTCCATTAGCCATTCAGCACCTTGAGGCTTGCAGGCTACTTAATTTCCCAGCAATAGGCCCAAGAACAAATCACTTGTTGACCTACTCCAACCTGCCTGACTGTCGCACCTTTTATGGCATTGACCATTTTATATGTAAATGGGTCGAATGGCTGTGGCCAAAATGAACAGCCTCAGTTGAGGCTTGTTGTAGTGAAGGATGCTGCCAAAACAAGTATTGCTTCTCCCAGTTCGTTTGGACATGTACATGGATACAATAGGTACAGAGGGATGTGGGCCAGCAATGGGCAAATGGAACGAGATTAGATGGAGCATCTTGGTCAGCATGGACTAGTTGAGCCGAAGGGCCTGTTTCCGTGCTGTCTGGCTCTATGACTCAATGCTGCCTCGAAGGCAGTTAGTAAATGCATTACACCATTTCCTACTCTCTACTGACCAGAGAGTTTCGAGCTGAAATCTATCATGCTCTCTGCAAGCCGGTGTAATTAGTTCAATGTCTTGAGGCAAGAGACGGAAGCCAGCAGTCCGTGACTCACACTTCTAATTTCTAGCCAGTGACCTTTGCTGGGCAGCAGATTATTTAAGGTAAATCTCTGTGGCAGCACACACAAAGAGGCACTTCCTGCCACAAGCAAGTGCTGGGGCTTTGAGAGTTGTGTGCCTGTGATTTTCTGACCTGCATTTGTGGTGCCAGGGTCTTCCTTTTAGGCAAGGACTTGGAAGCTCTACCACTCTGGGAAGATTAAAATTGAATCGGGTCCTGGCGACGAGTGTCAAAATTAAAATGTATTTGGATTCTCCTTGTCAGAGGCTACACATGAACATTAACTTTGACAAATTATCAGTGTATGTGACACCTTAATACAGTGATAAATCAGTGGCTTCAAAACAGAAGAAGAGACATTTGAATGAAAACCTGAAAAAGATAGGCACCATCTTCCATACAGTTAGGAAGATATATGAATATTGATGCAGTTTTGTCTGGATAATTTATTTAAAAGACTATATTACTAGTCTTGTTTGCTTTGAATGATTAATTTACCAGTGCCTTAATTCAGCAGGACATAGACAGGAATGATGCTTTATATTGCTCTGAAATTTCAATGGTCTTCACATCGGCTGTCCAAAAATCAGAAGACATGACATTCTACTGCAATGGAATCTTATTTGGAAAGAGTGTCCTGATGCAAAGACTTTTCCAAAGATTCACCTCGACTGATGAGATGCAAGATGCCGCAGCTTCTCTTGAAGAGGAAGTTGTCATGTTTTCTGCTATGGATGAAGTAGAGAGATTTGAGAAGTTCGAGGGAGTGGAGGGCACTGAGTCGGAATGTTTCAAGGTCCCAGAAGCAGGCAGCGTTTCCATGGTATGCTGGGAACGAGAGCGCCTCCAGTGGCAACCGTTGCACCCTTGCCTGGCGTCTGCCGCACTGCACTTGCCATAAGGAGCAAAGGCCACCGACACAACGCGGACGGTGCAAGCAACTTATGCAACTGCTGGCATTTTGGAAGAATGATTTTCCTCACTATGTAAAGATACTAGCAATACCTTGTTCAATGCAAACAATTTAAATCAACCATCGATCTTCAGCATTTATGCCTCTTGCTGGTGTTGAAACAGTCTTTAATAAAAAATTGATTAAAAACTGTATATGTCACAGCCAATAAATTCCCCCACCCAGCATCAGTGCTTTAAACTCTTCAATGTTTTTTTCCCCCGTAAATAGTTTTTATTATTCCTGAGCAGCCATTTTCTGAATCAGCCCCAGCAGAAGGAGGATCTCATTGATGCTGCCTTCCATGCTAGAGATAGGACACGTGAACAAACTAATACTGGCTCGCAATCAAATGATTCAGCCAGCCTGGTGCCACATTTCAGATTAGTGCAGCTACTTCTTGAAGATGACCTGATCAATCATTGATTCATTTTAAAATGTTGCACAGAGTCCATCTGCTGCAGAGAGAGCTGGTGAGCTTGTGGCCACAGTAGGGTTCACCGCTGTCAACATACGCTCAAAATTACAGTGATTGAAAGAGTTACAACGATATCGTAATCAGCTAATGCTGATCATTATTTTCGTCGTTTAAATTTCCATAATGTCGACCCTTTAGGTGCCGCAACAGAGAGATTAGATTCAGTTGTCAGTGTATCTGTAGCCATGCTCCCATGATATCAGGGAATGGAGTAAAGTGTGACATCTGCAGTGGGAGGTCGTGCTGCTTAACACAGCAATTCCAAAAATATTGATGAGCCTTCCCCCGCCCCCCGACAGATATTAAATATCTGTGCAGCCCCGCCAACAACTCTCCCTAATCTAAGCACATCCCTCCATACTACACTCTGCGTATGAACTTACAAATTAGGAGCAGAAGTTGGCCACCTGGCCCCTTGAGTCTACTCTGCCAGTCAATGAGATCATGGCCACCTGATTGGAATCACATTGCTGCCTACCCATGCTAACCTTTTACCTGCTGGCTAACCAGAACCTTTCTGCCTCTGCCTTACAAATATTCAAGCACTCCCACTGACCTTTGAGTAAGGGATTTCCAAAGATTCACAACACTCGAGAGAAACAAAACATCCACCACATCTGTGTCTGTTTTTGACCCTAGGTTCAAATTCCCCCACATTTTTTCCACATTCATCCTCTCAGGGTGATGAATATTTCAATCAAATTCCCTCTAAACACAGGAGAAAATAAGCCTGGCCTGTCCAACCTTTCCTCATAAGATAACTCATCCATTCTAGGTAGTCAACAAAGACTGTCGGACACGAAACATTAAAGGGCCTGTCCCACGAGCATGTGACTGCATGCGGCAAGCACTACCTAACATGGTCGCTTGAGCCGCACGGCCTCGCGGGGCCGGTCCCACTTCGATCGCCGGAGCCGTATGGAGTTGTGCGGAGCTGGTCCCGACATTGCGCGGGGCTCGGAAAAACTGACACTGTCCAAAAATTCCGCGCGGCAACGGCCTGCCAGCCCGCAGCCGCATTGAGGCCGTACGCACTGCCTCGCCGTATGCAGCTTCTTGACGCCGTACGTCTCGCACGAACTTCCCGCGGACTTCGCTCGAACTTCACGTCAACTTGTACAGGATCACTCGACCTCCGTGTGACCCCCGCTTCCGGTTTGGTCGCACTCGCCGCATGCAGTCGCATGTTGGTGGGACAGGCCCTGTACGGGGATCACTCGACCTCCGCGCGGCCCCCGCTTCCGGTTTGGTCGCGCTTGCCGCATGCTGTCGTTTGCTCTTTCCCTTTCCGCAGATACTGCCTGACCTGCTGAGAGTTTCCAGCATCTTCAGTTTATATTTCAGAATGCTAGCATCTGCAGGTATTTTTTACTTTTCATTTGTTACGGAAACTTCGTTGCATTGCTTCAAATACATTTACTTCCGTGAATAAGGAGGCCAATATTGTTAATAATACTCCTGATGTAATTTCACCAACGTCCTAAATAACTGAAGAATAATCACCCTACTTTTGCATTAAATTCCCTTTGCAATAAACAATTACATTTTATTAGCATTCCTAATTAAATGTGAAACCAGTCTTTTGCGAATTACGCACTGGGACATAACGTTCTCTTTGCATCTCAGTTTTAAATCTCTCGATAAAGTGCTTCTTTTTCATTTTTCCTGACAAGATGGATGAATTCATATTAGACATCATTTGCCAAATCCTTGCCCTCTCATCTAGAACACAGTACAGCACAGGAACAGATCCTTTCGCCCACAATGTCTGTGTCGAAAATGATGGCAAGACCAACTCTTATCTGCCTGCCCATAATCTACAGGATGTCCCTCCCACTGCATGTGCCTATCCAAAAGTCTCTGAAAAACTACTCTTGTAACTTCCTCCACTACCACCCCTAGCAGTGCATTCCAAGCACTCGCCGCCCTCTGTCTAAAACACTTGCCCTGCACATTTCCTTTAAACTTTGCCTGTCTCATCCTTCAAGTTATTCGCTTTAGTATTTGATGTTTCCATCCTGGGAAAAAGGTTCCAGCTGTCTAGCGTATTTATGCCTCTCATAGTTTTGTATTCTTCTATCCCCTCAAACTCCAACATTCCAGAGAAAACAAGTTAAGTCTGTCCAACCTCTCCTCGTACCTAATAACCCATAATCCAGGCATTTATTTCATAATCTTTTTCCTTTTATGCGCTCTTCACAATTTACGTTCCAAAGCATTTGCAAATTTAGCACCCGTATCTTTGTTCTCTTCATCCAAGTTCCTTTTATAAATTGTAACAAGTTGAAGCCCCAACATCAATACTCTGTGTCACACCACTCCTCACATCATACCTCGTGCCTGTTCTCTGTTTCCCTTTAGCCAGCTAATCATCTAACAAACAGGAGCATTTATTTTTGCAGTGGCCTTTGATGCGGCACATTATCAATTGCTTTCTATAAAGCTGTGTGGTGGAGCCCCTTTATCTTCAATATACTATCCTTCAAATAACTACATTCATGTTTATATTTGGAGATGTGGGTTCAAATCTTACCATGGAAGTGGAGAAATTTACCAGAAAGTGTTCAACTAACTCTGGAATTTAAAACATTTATTGTCGGTAATGATAATAATGAAATTATAGGGTTATAGGTGGAAGTCCCATGGTTACTTTTATTTGGTTAGTAATTTAGAATTAGGGGAAGCAATAACCAATCTTGGGGCTGAAGACTACAGTAAATTCTGGATTGTTGGGTTCATTCGTCCCACATGAAAGGAAATTTGTCATTCCGACCTCGTCTGGTCTATTTTATGACTCCAGACTCTGAACTGACCGTTGACATGGTGTACCAGATTCCAGTTTCAATTACAGATGGACATTGTGTGCCAGTTGTGACAGCAATGCCTACATATTGTGGGGACACAAGGGACTGCAGATGCTGGAACCTTGTGGAGAACACAAAGTGCTGGAGTAACTGAGCAGGTCAGGCAGCATCTCTGGATGATATGGATAAATAATGAAGTGTCCCGACCTGAAACATCGCCTATCCATGTCCTCCAGAGTTGCTGCATGACCCGCTGAGTTACTCCAGCACTTTGGGTTCTACATATTGAGAGCAGACAAATGCAAGCCCTGAGATACACCTTACCGTGAGACAGAATTAAATTGTGGGTTAATCTGACATAGAACATGATAAAACTAGTTGGCCACGACTCTAACTTATTCCTCAAACACAAATTCCCTCCCACTGACACAGGGATTAAACTACCTGAATCAGGTGGCTTGGTGCCAACCTAGAGGCATTCCCTCCCCTTAAAGTGTAAAAGGAAGTTAGACAAGGTATGAAGATCCTGCAATGGAGAGATGGGCAAGAGCCTAACCAAGCTTGGCATCTTCCCCATTAAACTTTTAAATTTGTTGGTTTGACTTTTGTTAATAAAATTAATATAAAATAGTCCCCAAACATTGAATATGTGCTGGAACAGGCATGACAGACCTGGTGTCAGGTATTGATGCAGATCCTAAAATGATGCACTCTCAAGATTCAAACTGTGTTCAACTGTCACTGGCCTTTTATTTTCTGGCCAGCCATTGATACTTATTCAGGGAACTTGGGATGACCATGTGGCAGTTCCTATTTTTGAGGGTGCTGTATCAATATTAAATGGGATGTCCAGGTAACCAGCATGACAGCCACTGTCTGATTTATAAGCACCCTTGAGATATAATGTGCCCAACCTCTGAGTTCAAATGCATCTATAATTGGAAAATTGTGGAAATTGTAAATGGGCTTGAATCTCAGACCTGGGTTCAATGGAAATCACTCAAGCTTTGCTCTTCTATTTTTAACAGAATTTGGTAGCATTCCTGCTTTTAAATGAATTTCCCAATATTCATAAGATGTATAGCAATTGGGATTATCGCAGTCAGTTATTGAATGAATTTAAACTGAAAATATTCAAAGCAAAAAAATAATTTACAAGTGTTACCACATGTTACGGAACAGTGATTTTGGATCAGAGGTTATTTCTGACCTATGAGAGCGGATTATACCTGACACTTTATTTTACTTCACAGTAGCGCAGACTCGAATGGCGCTTGGATATGATGACATCTCTCATGGGTTGGGGAAGAGTAATTCCATCGCTAAGCAAGAGGACAAAGCAGGGGAAGGTGAGGTTTTGAGGACCCACACTTCGTGAACATGAAATGTCAAAGTGGTCTGGCGCTGGTGAAGTACTTTGGATCTCTAGTCTCTGTTGAAAGGTAGGAAATTGCAATTGATAATCTGCATGCATTCAATTCCTGTGTTCATAGCTACTAAATCATGTTCTGCTGAGCTTGGTTGAGGGGCATCTGCAGGTTAATATTACCATAGGCTTTTTAAAAATAGTGGCTTGGATATTTTATATAGAACTAGAACAGATAACAGCACAGGATCGGGCCATTTGACCCACCATATCTGCGCTGACCTCATGATCACAATCTAATTATTCCTTTCTGCCCACACATAGTTTGCATCCCACTATTCCTTCCTTGCCTGTTCAGGTGTCTATCTAAATGTCTTTTAAATGATGATGTTGTATCTGCTTGTACCACTGCCCTTGGCAACATTCCACTTTTTCTCTAAAAAAAACTTACCGTGCTTACTTTGCCCATTAAAATTTGGCATTTTTGATCCTGGGGAAAAGACTGAGTCTCTACCCTATCTATGCCTCTCATAATTTTATACACTTCTATCAGATGGCCACCTATTCAAAGGGGAAAACAATCCAAGTTTGTCCACAGTCTCATAGCTAATACCCTTGCATCCAGGTGACATTCTGTGAACCTCTCTTCAGCCGTCAAATCTTTCCAATGAAGCAGGGATCAGAACGGCACAGAATGTTCCAAATGTGGCCTAACCAAAGTTTATATATAGCCTCAGCATAAATAGCCATCTTTTATACTCAGCACTTCAACACATAAAGGCAAGCATGTTGTATACCTTCATTACCGCACTTTCCACTTGTGTGGCCAGTTTCAGAGAGACTTGCTTCACAAGATGCCTCCGTACCCCAATGCTCCCGAGTGTCCTGCCATTTACTGCATTCTTTCCTCTTGCATTTGACCTCCCATTAGGCATCCTCTCACACTTGGCTGGATTGAACTCACTCTGCCATTTCCCTGCCAAAATTTCCAACTGGTCTCTATCCTGCTGTACCTTTAACATCCTTCCTCACTTTCTACAACTCCATCACTTTCATATTGTCTGCAAACTTTCTAATCAGTCCACCTACAATTTCATCCAAATCATTTATAAATATTACAAGCAACAGAGGCCCCAGCAGTGATCCTCGCAAAACACCACCAGTCACAAATCTACAGTCAGAGAAGCACCTCTCCACCTCCACCATCTGTCTTATCTGACCAAGCCAACTTTGGATACAGCTTACCAACTCACCTTGGACCCCATTTACTTAATTCTTCTGGACCAGCCTTCCATAGGGATCTTATCAAATGCTTTATTTTTATCATGAAATATTATAGAACCTAAGAGTCATATAGCACAACAAACGTCCCCTCCGCTCACTGAGTCCATGCAAACTGTCATACCCATTTACACAAAACCTACACTATTCCATTTTCAGTCGCTGATTCGGATCACCTCCCCCAGATTCTAATGCACATCTACATATTATCCAAGAGAGTTTATTGCCATGTGTCCCAGATAGGACAATGAAATTCTTGCTTTGCTTCAGCACAACTGAATATAGTAGGCATGATTACAGAACAGATCAGTGTGTCCATATACCATTATATAAATATATACACACATGAATAAATAAACAGACAAAGTGTAAATAAACAGATAATGGGCTATTAATGTTCAGAGTTTTGTTTGATTTGAGTTTAATAGCCTGGTGGCTGTGGGGAAGTAGCTATTCCTGAACTTGGACGTTGCAGTCTTCAGGCTCCTGAATGTAGCGGGGAGATGAGTCTGTGGCCAGAATGGTGTGGGTCCTTGATGATGCTGCCAGCCTTTTTGAGGCAGCGACTGTGATAGATCCCCTCGATGGTAGGGAGATCAGAGCTGATGATGGACTGGGCAGTGTTTACTACTTTTTGTAGTCTTTTCCGCTCCTGTGTGCTCAAGTTGCGAACCAAGCCACGATGCAACCGGTCAGCATGCTCTCTACTGTGCACCTGTAGAAGTTAGAGAGAGTCTTCCTTTACATAACGACTCTCCGTAATCTTCTCAGGAAGTAGAGGCGCTGATGATTAGAGGCAATTATCAATGGCCGATTGATACCCTGGTGAAACCCACACAATCACACAAAAAATGTGCAAATTTCACACAGATAGCAGTAGATGTCAGGATTGAACCTAGGTCACTTGAGCTGCAAGACAGCAGCTGTCTCAGATACATTACTGCCCTGCCCCCCATTTCTTGGAAATTTCTTGGCAGATGGAATCTCACAATACTGTTTCATTTACATAACAGCATCTCCAACAGTGTGGCAAGTCTTTAGTTATGCCCTGGAGAACCAGACTAGACTTGGTCCAAATTTCCACAGAGTAATCTAACCCTTGTATCTTTTGATTCAAGGGGAAGAGTCAGAACATATATTGATGGTTCAAACGTTGGGAGACAGGAGCAGAGGTGAGCAGAAATTGGAACAAATATCAAGAACATGTAACTTTGATATGCAACAGTGATAGGAAGGAACTGACCTTTGAGGAAACAGCATCAAACTCAAGGATTGTTTTTCATCGTTGCCAGAAGAGGATTGATGAGTGATCTTTACCAAGATTTTAACTTAATCAATTGCTCAATCAAATGCCACATTAATGAAAAAATATATAACTTTGTTAAGAACATCTCCATGGTTCTTTTTCTTGTTGTTTATTCTCCACATATTAGGAGAAGGGAGAAGAAAGCACGTTACTTATCTAGGTCAATGAGTGCTTCATTAAGTAAGGGAATCTTCCCAATACCCAGTGACAGGCAGAAATAGCCGAAGACAGATGACCCTTACTCATCTCCAGTCCCCAGAGCTATTTCCTTATTGTTCCTGGTGGTGGGGGGGGGGGGGCAGCTCAATCCATGCTCAGTCAGTTGAATCAATACCAGTCTCATTTCCTTTCCTGGCTCATTATGGCGAGGAATTTTAAAGTGATGTGTCATTGTTATTGTCATCATATCACAACAATAGCCAGCATTACACTATGTAATATTCTGCACATTGAACAACTTAAATGGAACAATTTCATTTCAGTGAACTTAGTTTTGTTTTAATGAACATTGTCTAAGGACTTTACAGCATTGAGAAATTATAAAATTGATTCAATCTTGAGTAAATCACATGCAATCATTTCTGGGTCAAATCACACCATTTGTGAAATTGGAACGGCCACCTCCATTGGTGAATCACAAAGATGGATTCTGCAACAGGGAGGCACGTGGTCGCATTTTTCCTCCGTAAGTGCTTTTTTTTCCAGAAAGCTTGTATCACGTTTTTGTGCTGGGGCGCTCATCAGATCATGCAGAAATGAATGCTGAAGTGCCTCACTCCTCTCGTGACCAGGGATCAATCCTGTCCTCAGGTGCTATCTGTGTGGAGTCTGCACAATCTCCAAGTGATCACATGGGTTTACTCTGGATGCTCCAGATGCACATTCCCAAACCGTGCAGATTTGTCGATTAACTGGCTGCTGTAAAATTGCCCCAAACCTGTCGGTGACTGATGGGAGAGTGGATGGGAACGTGAAAGGAATATAAGTGGGAAGGTTGGTGTAGGTGGCAGCTTGCTGGTTGGCAAGGACTTGTTAGGCAGTAGGGCCTGTTTCTGTGCTGTATCACTCTATAATTTTATGACTAGAGTACCTACATAAATGTGAGCAATTTATTTTAACCAGTATTCTCATCCACAGAATGCCCCTATATGACACTACCAATCTCACAAATCTCCTGATTGCCTGATCGACAAGCAAGGCCATAGGGGGAGCTGAGAAATAAAAATGGGATGATCGTCATGTTGGGATTTTATCCCCAAATAGTCAATGGGAATTAGAGGAACAAGTATGCCGAGCGATTACAGAGTGCCGCAAGAATTGCCGTAGACAATGACTGCCAGGGACTGGCAGTACTATGGTGCAAAGGGCTTAGATGAGTGGAATATGTCAACAGTATTCAGAAACGTTTCCTTGTGCAATATGTAGTGGACCTGACAAGCAAGAGGGCAAAGCTTGACCTACACTTTTGGAATTTTGTTGGGCACGTGTCTGAAGTGTCAGTGGAGGAGCGTTTTGTAAGCAGCAACCACAATTCTATTAGATTTTAAATACTTATGAATAAGACAGGCACAAATAAAAAATTGAAATTGGGGCAAGGCCAATTTTGGTGGCAACGAGGGGGGTGGGGCACGAGATAGCTTTGGAGAAGAGCTTGGTTGGGATAATGGCCTTGAAGGCAGAACTGTAGTCTATGAATAGATGTCTGATGTAGGTATCTCGCTTATTCAGGTATTCCAGGGATGAGTGTAGGGCCAGGGACATGGCATCATCCATGGACCTGTTGTGACGGTGGATGAACTGGAATGGTTCAAGGTTGTGTTCAATAACCAGACTCTCAAAACACTTTGTGATGGTGAAAGTCAGGGCCACTGGACAGGAGTCATTAAGGCATGACATCTTGCTTTTCTTCATCACCGGGATGATAGTGGTCTTCTTGAAGCAAGTGGCTGCCTCAGATCGGACTAAGGAGAGATTACAAATGTCCGTGAACACTCTCATTAATTGATCCGCGCAGTTCCTAAGGACGCGGCCAGGGACTCCGTCCAGACCGGTTGCTTTCTGTAGATTCCCTCTCATGAAGGCCAATCTTACTTCTGCAACAGTGACCCTGGGAAAAGGCACACTTGAATCTGAGGACAGATGCCATTGCCCTGTTGGCCTTCTGCTCAAAGCGAGCATAGAATGCATTAATTTCATCAGGAGGGCCACACTATCACCAGCGATGTTGCCTGACGTCGCTATGTAGCCAGTTATATTATTAAGGCTATTCAGTCTGCGGGTGTCCGAATAATTCTACTGATTATATTATTTTTCTAATTGATTATGCTCTTTACTCACACAGAAGATGGTGGGCATATGGAATAAGCTACCAGAGGAAGCAGTAGGGACAGGTACAATAATACCATTCAGATGACATTTGGACGGGTTCATCAATAGGGAATATTTAGAGGGATATGGTCAGGAAAATGGTACTTGCTTAGATGCAGCATCTTGGTCGGCATGGATGAGTTGGACCAAATAGACTATTTCCCTGCTGCATGAGTCAATAACTCTATGTGCACAGCACCTCCCTGCTTCCCCACCAAACTACGGTTTTTAACTACCTTAATTGAGGTAGTCGAGGTCAACCACCCCAGTCACACTTCCACTGCTGCTGCCTGCGATTTTTCCCCATCAATCTGATTCCTCTTCCCACCACCTCTCCTCTAATCTCCAATGTCTGTCTGATCCTCTGAGACAACAAGCGTCCCAATGGCATTTCAATGCATTCGTCAGGGTGTACATATGTTCTTTGTCTTGGGAAATTCAATTTGAGGTAGTACTGTTTTCATTACCTGAGGCAGACTTGACTGGAAATTAGATTGTGTATTTCAGTGTGTAATTGACCATGCACCTACGTGGAGTGAAAATACAATTCCTCTGGTGATGCATCCAGGCAGTTCCAATACCAGGTAGTACAACACATCTAACACAATTTCTCATCATTAAAATCCTCATGCAGTTTTCCATTTAGGGCAATTCCAAGGGAGATATCAGACCAAGTTCTGAGTGAGAGCTTTGTTGAACACATTGGGCAAGTGAGACTGCACAGTGATGTGCTGAACAAGGATTTCATTAGAGCCCAATACTTATCTTTGATCTTTCAGGCTTCTAGCTATCTCATGCTAACCTTCTCTCAGCTTACCCTCAATGGTTAACACCTCTCCTACCTCCAAAATCCTCCCTCGAAACTACCATTTGCCCCAAGTCTAACTTCTTAATCCATCCCTGGCCCTCTGATTCATGAGGCAGCGATGATTGCCCCAATCCCCACACTGTCATTTACTGATCACTGATTCTGACCCTTCCCTATCACCTTGGCCACTTAACTCATTGCTGAACCGACTACAGCTTCAAATTCCCAGACCTGCAAATATGTCCTCTTCCCCTTGATCTCAGGTGTCTTATTATTAGCCCATAGACTTTGGTCTAGTGGGGATTACAGGTCATTTTCATGACCATCTGCAGCACATATTGGAGCACACTAGAATTTCTAGGCTTTAAAAAACTAATTATATACGTGTGTGTGTGTGTGTGTGTGTGTGTGTGTGTGTGTGTGTGTGTGTGTGTGTGTGTGTGTGTGTGTGTGTGTGTGTGTGTGTGTGTGTGTGTGTGTGTGTGTGTGTGTGTGTGTGTGTGTGTGTGTGTGTGTGTGTGTGTATATATAATGGTTCAGTACCCAATTTGGATGGAAAAGCATCAGCCTCTCTATTACTTACATTGATCTTCTTGACAGCTAGCACCCTGCAGTGGTGAATAAATTATTTCTTGATACCCCAGAATTTTCACACCATCCGCAGTGTTACGGAATATTGTATTTGCCGGGTGATTGTAGCTCCAATAACATTTAAGAAACTTAACGCCATCCAGGATAAAGCAGCTCACTTAATAAGTACCCCATCCACCACCCTGAAGGTACATTTCCTCCACCATCACCACACAATGACCACAGTGTGTACCATTTACATAAAATATTCCAGTTCCAGTTCCCTAAGTTACTCCAAGTAAAAACTCCCAAATTTATGATCACCACCAGCAAGGCCTTCAGGTGCATGGGAACACCAACTCTGGCAGGTTCCTCTGAAGTCACACACTATCCTAACTTGCAAATAGTTCAGTGTGTCCTTCACCGACATTGGGTCTTGGTCCTGAAACTCTCTACCCATTTGCATTGAGCAAGTCCTTTCATCAGAATCCTGTGGCAGTTCAAGAAGGCAGCTCACCATCAAGCTCTCTGGGGTAATGTGGATGGGCAGTAAATTCTGTGCCTGTCAGTGATGCCCAGATCGTGAAAAATTAATGAATTAAAAAAATCTGAAGGATTGTTAATGTGATCTTCTGCTGCCACCGGCAACCAGGGAATGTTTAGATAATCTGACTCATTGATGTGGCTTGTGGGATAATTACTGACCAGAAAGCTTTGGAGAATTGGGCAGCAGAGTAGCGCAGTGGTAAAGTTACTGCCTTCCAGAACTAGAGACCCGGGTTTGATTCTGACTACGAGTGCTGTCTCTACAGAGTTTGTACGTTCTCCCTGTGACTGCATGGGTTTTTTCCTGGTGCTCCGTTTTCTCCCACATTCCAAAGACATGCAGGTTCGTAGTTTAATTGTCTTCAGTAAATTGTCCCTGGTGTGTAGGATAGAACTGGTGTATGGGTGAGATTAGTATGCAAACTTAAAGCACACGGTATTGGGGGTTCAGTATTGATGTGGATAGAGAACTGGCTGGCAGACAGGAAGCAAAGAGTAGGAGTAAACGGGTCCTTTTCAGAATGGCAGGCAGTGACTAGTGAGGTACCGCAAGGCTCAGTGCTAGGACCCCAGCTATTTACAATATATATTAATGATCTGGATGAGGGAATTGAATGCAACATCTCCAGGTTTGTGGATGACATGAAGCTGGGGGGCAGTGTTAGTTGTGAGGAGGATGCTAGGAGACTGCAAGGTGTCTTGGATAGGTTGGGTGAGTGGGCAAATGTATGGCAGATGCAGTATAATGTGGATAAATGTGAGGTTATCCACTTTGGTGGCAAAAACAGGAAAGTAGACTATTATCTGAATGGTGGCCGATTAGGAAAAGGGGAGATGCAACGAGACCTGGGTGTCATGGTACACCAGTCATTGAAAGTAGGCATGCAGGTGCAGCAGGCAGTGAAGAAAGCGAATGGTATGTTAGCATTCATAGCAAAAGGAATTGAGTATAAGAGCAGGGAGGTTCTACTGCAGTTGTACAGGGTCTTGGTGAGACCACACCTGGAGTATTGCGTACAGTTTTGGTCTCCTAATCTGAGGAAAGACATTCTTGCCATAGAGGGAGTACAGAGAAGGTCCACCAGACTGATTCCTGGGATGGCAGGACTTTCATATGAAGAAAGACTGGATAGACTCGGCTTGTACACGCTAGAATTTAGAAGATTGAGGGGGGATCTTATAGAAACTTACAAAACTTACTTAAGGGGTTGGACAGGCTAGATGCAGGAAGATTATTCCCGATGTTGGGGAAGTCCAGAACAAGGGGTCACAGTTTAAGGATAAGAGGGAAGTCTTTTAGGACCAGGATGAGAAAATCATTTTTTACACGGTGATTCTGTGGAATTCTCTGCCACAGAAGGTAGTTGAGGCCAGTTCATTGGCTATATTTAAGAGGGAGTTAAATGTGGCCCTTGTAGCTAAAGGGATCAGGGGGTATGGAGAGAAGGCAGGTATGGGATATTGATTTGGATGATCAGCCATGATCATATTGAATGGCGGTGCAGGCTCGAAGGGCCGAATGGCCTACTCCTGCACCTATTTTCTATGTTTCTATGTTGGTCGGCGCAGACACAGTGGGCCGAAGAGCCTGTTTCCATGCTGTATCTCTAAACTAAAGTTACCCGGCTCAACTCAGGCCAAGAGCATGGGATCTTTGATTTTCACCTGAGAAGGAAGATGGCCCCTTGTTTTTATATAAACTGTTCTGTTGCACAGGACTGAAAAGTAGGTTGTGACAGGATATTAGCTTTCAGTGTCGATAACTTAAAAACGTGTTCGTTGTTGACAAGCAAGCATTTTTCGCCTTTGCCCCCACTCTTTTCCCAGCTCCCACATGGTTGGTTCTGACAAACAATTTCCTTCATTTTCATCTCACTGCATCACTCACAGACTAGTATCCGAAAATTAGTCAAATGTTTGGTGTGTGCCAAAATAGCTGGATTCCCTCAGCACATCATCTACATTTTAAACCTCTGCATTATTTATGCATTTTTTTTCGTAAATGCATGAGTTACTATAAATGTTTTTTAGGGCACAGTCTGGTGAATATTTTATTGCATGCCAAATTGATGCACGCTGCTAAGTCCTCAGCTCCGTCTGAAACCGAACCAGGGCAGGTAGCAGCTGTGGTTTTCCCTGCTCAAATGACTGCATTCTAGTCATTTTATCGTGTTAAAAAATAATATTTAAAAAAATATTATTTCGTGTGGAATTCAAGAATTTGAGCGCACTAGCAGAAATCCCTCACGCTAGTCTTTGCAGTGTTATATTCAAGTAGTTAATGTCTCCTCTCAAGGCCTAAGAAAGTGTTTGATGGATCAATTTGCACAAAAATCTCACAGCTAATAACTACTAAAAAAAGTAATTATGCACATACCTTGTGACCAGAATCTCTATGTTTGGCCTTTCCCTGCCCTGATACATGTAGACTGAATGCATCAGTCCTGTCTTGCTGGTCTGAAGCACCTTGGATTCCATTGACCTGGCATGATTGGCAGCAGGGCACCATGAAGGCTTCACCCCCAAAGACCCTTTGACAACTGGCAAAGCCACAGCTTCATCTTTGTTCACTGCAACGGCTGGGAAGGTCATTGAACTATTCTTGAATATCCGGGCCATAATTCACCAAGTTTAATAGACAATAGACAATAGGTGCAGGAGTACGCCATTCGGCCCTTCGAGCCAGCACCGCCATTCAATGTGATCATGGCTGATCATCACCAATCAGTACCCCATTCCTGCCTTCTCCCCATATCCCCTGACTCCGCTATCTTTAAGAGCCCTATCTAGCTCTCTCTTGAAAGTATCCAGAGAACCGGCCTCCACTGCCCTCTGAGAGAATTCCACACTCACAAAAAGTATTTTCCTCATCACCGTTCTAAATGGCCTACCCCTTATTCTTAAACTGTGGCCCCTGGTTCTGGACTCCCCCAACATCGGAAACATGCTTCCTGCCTTTAGCGTGTCCAAACCCTTAATAATCTTATATGTTTAAATAAGATTGCCTCTCATCCTTCTAAATTCCAGGGTATACAAGCCCAGCCACTCCATTCTATTAACGTATGACATCCCCGCCATCCCGGGAATTAACCTCGTGAACCTACGCTGCACTCTCTCAATAGCAAGAATGTCCTTCCTCAAATTTGGAGACCAAAACTGCACACAATACTCCAGGTAGGGTCTCACTAGGGCCCTGTACAACTGCAAAAGGACCTCTTTGCTCTTATACTCAACTCCTCTTGTTATGAAGGGCAACATGTCATTCGCTTTCTTCACTGCCTGCTGTATCTGCATGCTTACTTTCATAGACTGATGAACAAGGACCTCCAGATCTCGTTGTACTTCCCCTTTTCCCAACGACATCATTCAGATAATAATCCCCCTTCCTGTTTTTGCCACCAAAGTCGATAACCTCACATTTGTCCACATTAAACTGCATCTGCCATGCATCTGCCCACCCGCCCAACCTGTCCAAGTCACCCTGCATCCTCATAGCATCCTCCTCACAGTTCACACTGCCACCCAGCTTTATGTCATCTGCGAATTTGCTACTTTTATGTTACTTTTAATCCCTTCATCTAAATCAGGGGTCGGTAACCTACGGCCCATGGGGCCGAATGCGGCCCGTAACCCAAAATCATCCGGTCCGCAGGCAGATCTTTTTTCCCGTGATTATCTGGCCCGCTGACGCCGAGCTCTGGCTGTACCGCATCCTGCGCAAAGCCACCGGCACGGCCACGCACCTTCTGGGAACACTTTTAAGAAAGAACTGCAGATGCTGGAAAAATCGAAGGTAGACGAAAATGCTGGAGAAACTCAGTGGGTGAGTCATGCAAGGATTGCATGAGGCTGCCTCACCCGCTGAGTTACTCCAGCATTTTTGTCTACCTTCTGTGAACACGAGATTTGATGCCTGCCATCCGGGGCGGGATGGGGGCGGGATCCATGTGTACACGTGATAGATGTGGTCCACCATCCGCTCACAGACATACGTCCTGGCCCGTATGCAGAACAAGGTTGCCGACCCCTGATCTAAATCATTAATGTATATTGTAAATTGCTTCGGTCCCAGCACCGAGCCTTGCAGTGCCCCACTAGTCACTGCCTGCCATTCTGAAATGGACCCGTTAATTCCTACTCTTTTTTTCCTGTCTGCCAACCAATTTTCTATCCATGTCAGTACTCTACCCCCAATACCATGTGCTCTAATTTTGCCCACTAATCTCCTATGTGGGACCTTATCAAATGCTTTCTGAAAGTCCAGGTACACTACATCCACAGGTTCTCCATTGTCCATTTGTCTATTTTCCTAGTTACATTCTCAAAAAATTCCAGAAGATTAGTCAAGCATGATTTCCCCTTCGGAAATCCATGCTGCCTCGGACCAATCCTGTTACTGCTATCCAAATGTGCTGTTTCATCTTTTATCATTGACTCCAACATCTTCCCCACAACCGATGTCAGGCTAACTGGTCTATAATTTCCTGTTTTCTCTCTCCCCCCTTTCTTAAAAAGTGGGATAACATTAGCTACCCTCCAATTCACAGGAACTGATCCTGAATCTATAGAACATTGGAAAATTATCACCAATGCGTCCACGATTTCTAGAGCCACTCTAGGTGAAACTTATGAAAGTTGCTTGAAAAATCGTTCGATGAGATGGCTAAAACATAAAATCAATCATATGAAGTTTAAAAATAGGAACTAATCTTCTCCCAGTCCAGGGCACCCAGTGTAAATGCTGATCAATCTCAATAAAACAAGGCTCCATCACCGAGAATATGTGGTATTAGGTGTTCAGTTCTGCTCTGTTGTTCAGTGTAATATTATGATTTATGGGTTGATTTTATTCTCTTTATGTTGAGGATGACGGGGTTAATAGGTTAATGGATAGCAAATTGGCTTCATGGAAGGAAGCAGAGGGTGATGGTGGAAGGTTGCTTCTCGGACTGGAGGCCTCTGACTAGTGGTGTGCCTCAGGGTTCGGTGCTGGGTCCGTTACTGTTTGCCATCTACATCAATGATTTGGATGAGAACATACAGGGCAAGATTAGCAAGTTTGCTGATGATACAAAAGTGGGTGGTTTTACAGATAGTGAAGATGGTTGTGATAGATTATAGCAGGATTGGGATCGATTGGCCAGATGGGCTGAGGAATGGTTGATGGAATTTAATACAGAGAAATATGGGGTGTTGCATTTTGGGATGTCTAACAAGGGCAGGACCTACACTGTGAATGGTAGGCCTCTGGTGAATGTTGTAGAACAGAGGGATGTATGAGTGCAGGTGCATGGTTCTTTGAAGGTCGAGTCGCAGGTAGATAAGGTGGTCAAAATGGCTTTTGGCACATTGGCCTTCATCAGTCAGAGTGTATTGTGTTCATTTCTGGGCACCATGTTATAGAAAAGATATTTTCAAGCTTGAAATGGTTCAGAGAAGATTTACACAGATGTTGCCAGGACTAGAGGGTCTGAGCTATAGGGAGAAGTTGAGTAGGCTGGGTCTCTATTCCTTGGAGCTCAGGAGGATGAGGGGTGATCTTATAGATGTGTATAAAATCATGAGAGGAATAAATCAGGTAGATGCACAGAATCTCTTGCCCAGAGTAGGACCAGAGGACATAGGTTCAAGGTGAAGGGGAAAAGATTTAATAGGAATCTGAGGGGTAACTCTTTCACACAAATGGTGGGTGTATGGAATAAGCTGCCAGAGGCTGTAGTTGATGCTGAGACTATCCCAACGTTTAAGAAACAGCTAGTCAGGTACATGGATAGGACAAGTTTGGAGGAATATGGACCAAACGCAGGCATGTGGGACGGGTGTAGCTGGGACATGTTGGCCGGTGTGGGCAAGTTGGGCTGAAGGGCCTGTTTCCACACAGTTTCATTCTATGACTCAGTGGAGAGTCTTGACTGACTCAGCGTTCTGAATCCATCCGTAGGTCTAGGACTTCTGTGTACAGAATCGCAGTCATGGCTTCAAATTGGAGGTCCTAGCTGTTGGCGGCAAGGGCTTAACCTGACTGTAAAACATGATCTGTGACCAGGGGTAACACAGAATATGTGGCATTAGGTGCTCAGTTCCGCTCTGTTGTTCAGTGTGGGGGTTATGATTTATGGGCCGATTTTATCCTCTTTTTGTTGAGGATGGTGGGGTTAATAGGTAGGTGTGCCCTCAATAACAAATATTGAGAAATCCAGACACAAAGTGCTGGAGTAATTCAGCCGGTCAAGCAACATCTCTGGAGAACATGGATAGGTGACATTTTGGGTTGGGACCCTTCTTCAGCAGCACCAGCCCTGAAACACCACTTTTCCATGTTCTCCAGAAATGCTACCTGACTGCTGAATTACTTCAGTACTTTGTGTCTTTTTTGGTAAACCAGCATCTGCAGTTCCTTCCGTCCACATGAGAAATCCAGAACTTTCCCGATCTGCACACTAAGATAACTTAATGAGCCATTGGAAAATCTACAAAGTGCTTATATAAGGAATGGAGGGTTATGGTCTGAGCGCAGGTATATGGGACTAGGGGAGAATACGTGTTCAGCACGGACTAGAAAGGTCGAGATGGCCTGTTTCCGTGCTGTAATTGTTATATGGTTATATGTTATATGGTTATATGGTTTCTTCCATAAAGAGAGGCTTGGTTGTGTGGCATTCCCTTCTCCTTGCTCCGTGGAGGGATGTAGTTAAAAGCTCTTTACAAATGGACATTGAGGTAACAAATGTCAACCAGTCGTTATGTCCCCACACACACGCACCTGCATGGTTGGTTAAAGAGAAGGAAAGCTTGTCAGAGTTTGGAAAACTGTAGAACTTTCTGGGATGTTTGTATATTCTCTGGGATTATGTGTGTTTACTCCATGTGCTCCAAAATTCCTCCCACATCTCAAAGACTTTGGGTTGGCAGTTCATTCGGCCTCTGTAAATTGCCACTAGTGTGAAAGTGAATGGTAGAAGCTGGGGGGGGGGGGGAGGAGGGGAGGGGGCTGATGAGAATGTGAGGAGAATAAAAAATAGAATTACTGTAGAATTAGTGTAAGTTGGTGGCTGATGGTCAGTGCAGACTTGGTGGTTGAAGGATATCTGGTTGTTTGACTATGACTACGTGATACATGCTCAATAATTTAATTGTAGCAAATGGCTCTGAACAGTCCTACGAATGCTGAATTACAATGAGGGAGAAGTGTATCCTCTGTCACAGCCAGGAAGGACGAGAGACTCTGAAGTAGAAGGAATTGACAGAATATGTCATCCACACATGGCAGTGATTCATAATCTCAAGCAGGTGTGTATCCCTCACACAGATCTGATGCACGTGACACAGTGCTGCAGTGGTAGAGCTGCTGCCTCTCAGCTCCAGAGACCCAAGTTCATTTCTGACTATCTGAACGGAGTTTGCACGTTCTCCCTGTGACTGCGTGAGTTTTCTTCCACATTCCAAAGACGTGCAAGCTTGTAGGTCAATTGGCTTTTGTAAATTGTCCCTAGTGTGTAGGATAGAACTAGTGCTCCAGTGATCGGGTGGGCAGCATGGCCTTGGTGGGTCGAAGGGCATGTTTTCACACTGTAGTTCTAAACTAAACGTTCCCGAGTTGGCTCCATCTCTTTCTCCACGGTAAAAAGAGAGGAGAAATATTAATTGAGGACCATGTCTTCGGTAAATTGCCCCTAGTATGTAGGATGTGAAAGTGGGATAACATAGAATCAGTGTACGGGTGATCGATGGTCGAAGTGGTCTCAGTGGCCCTAGGGTCAGTTTCCACTCTGTACTTTGAAACTCTAAACTAAACTCTAAACTCAGGATTGCTGGCAGTTGTTAACTTGTGACTTCTGATGTAATACTCTGCTTTTGCAGGGTAGCAAAGAAAGTTTCTGAGAAAGGCATGAAGTTCCTTTCTTGAGTGAAATCCTCCATTTCTGCATGTTAATGGCAAGAAATCCCAATCTTAGACCAAGGGCTGTTGCAGAGGATTGGAGAGCAGTAGGTAACCTGAGCCTTCTGTAAAGCTGCAGAATGAATACAGTATTGGCATTGGGGATTGCTGCTTGCCACAGGTATGGCCTTAGGAAAGGGAAGGAAAGATGTTGGAAAAACAGCCTTCCACCCTCGCAAAAAACAGTCTATTAAATAAATCACAGGCAGTCGAAGCGATCCAGATTTGATAAACTTTCTCTGTGAGCTGATCAGTGTCAGTGTGTGTTTAATCTGAGCTGGGCCAGACCAGAAGCAGCATACTTTTTTCATCTTCCCTATCCATCAGCAGCAGATTGCACTCACTATTCCGGAGGGAGCACTCAGTCCCACTGTAAATGTGTTTTATCCCTCTATCGGCACAGCATCAGCACTTACTCACTGCTTGGACACTAACAGGTTGTGCATCAGTGATCTGGAAGGAGAACAGAGCAACTGTCGTTCCCAGTGGCTGTTACATGTCAGAGAGGGGGGGCTCGTCAAGTGTGAGGCCCATTGTTCCTCGGCACCTGTGGTGCAGGAGACTGGGGACAAGCGGAACTGGATATTGAAGGCTAGTTAGTGGCTTCAGAGTGGATATTACCAATGCTGTCACTCTACAAGCTGCTTACCTGCCTCTGATGTCCTGACATTATTTTCTGGTCCACTGCAGTGTTTGGCATTATTTGAACAGGCACACCTCCATTTACTGCATAATTGAGTAATACAGCATGGAAACAGGCCTTCAGTTCATCAAACCCTGTAGACCATCAAGCACCCATTTATACCTGTTACATTGTTTTCTCACCAGGTTCCCATACACTCCCCAGATTCTACCTCTCTCACTACACACAAGACAATTTACAATTGCCAAGTAATCTGCAAACCAGCATGTCATTTGTGATATGGGAGGAAACCGAAGCACCCAGATGAAATCCATGCAATCAAATGGAGAACGTACAAACTCCACACAGACAAGACCGGAGGTCAGGACTGAACCTAAATTGCTGGAGCTGTGAGGCAGCAGCTCTACTGGCTGAAACACTGTGCAACTCTCTCTATTCATTTTCACTCTACCTCCCTGTCCCATGTTGTTCCAATGAAGCTCTGCAGATGCCCAGTGAACATCAACCAACCCCTAAAGGGGCTGTCCCACTTTGGTGACCTAATCCGCCAGTTCTGGCGAGTTTGCCCTCGACTCATACTGGCAGCATAGTCGACACCAGGTCGTAAGATGTCTTCGTAACTCTTCTTCATGCTCGAGAATGGTCTCCGCGTACTCGAGGCCTCAGCTAGGTTGTGGCGTTTTTTTCAATATGTTAAAAAATGCCCGCGAGTAAAAAAAGGTCGCCATGGAAAAAATAGTAGGTCGGCATGTTAGTCGTAGGTAATCGAGGGTAGTCGAAGGTAGTCGAAGGTAGTCGTAGATAGTGTTCATCATAGTCGAAGGGAGGTCGAAGGAGGTCGTCTTCACTCTCCACTATTCGGTGTCCAATTTTCCTGAAGTTAATCATAACTAGTCGAAGCTAGTCTGCAACATAGTCAAAGGAGGTTGAAGGAAGTCTTCTACATAGTCGAAGGAGTCTTCAATGTGTCATTTTTAAAAACTCCTCTAAACTCGCCAATTAGGTCGCCCAAGTGGGACAGCCCCTTAACTCTAAACCCCCACACTCACCATTATTTATCATTACCAGTACCCACTGCTCCCATTATTTTAGGCAGTGGTTCAACTTCTGTCATTCCCACCTCTTGAGCACCCATTGTTTCTTTCCTTGACCCATCCAGTCATATACCTTCTCACCATTGAATCTCCACTGCCTTTCACCCTGGACCGGCCTTCACTAATGTATTTTGCTCCATTTCCCTTCCTATACCCATCCTTGACTTGGCTATGAATAAATCACCAACGTCTTCTAATCTTGACAAAAATTCATTAGTCCCCAAATGTACTTCTTCCTCTGAGATGTTGCCTGAATTGTCCCAGTGTCTTAGGTTTCCAGTTAATGTTTTCACTGATCTGGAAGGATAGTGAGGAATTCAGGAAGAGGCCAGGGGGTTCGGGTTGGTGGGAGAGAGGATTGGACGTAAAAGATAAATGATAGGAAACTACTTCCCATGTGATAAATCTTCACTGTGTACCTGTTCTTCACAGCACTTTCATGCTTCCTCAGTTAATGGAACAAGAGTCAAGGTTTGAGATGGCAAAGTAAATTTTAAAAGCTACTGCCCCATATAAATTTAATCACAGGGATTCATTGTTACAAATAAAAAGTTAATTGATTTACATGGTATTGAAAACCAATGGCAGAAATGTACCTTGGTTGATGGTGTGAAACATTTAATATCTGATACAGAGCCAATGCAGTGGAATGAACTATCAGGCAATGTATATAATAGGCAGCCGACTGGATGGTAGCCATTATATGATGTTGTCTCACACAAACTCCAGTCTACAAAACGTTGGTCCCTGGACTTTATAGAGTTAGATGATCCAAGGGAAGGTAACATTAGTGGGTATCAGAAAATCTGGAGATTTTAACTTCCCACTGAATTCCTGCCTTACTGGAATCCTAAATTCCTGTCTCCTTCTGTAATCCCCATCACTGTCTGTGGTATGTTGTGTGGTGCAAGGAACCACAAAGAGAAATACAATGCATTAACAGACCATCTGGTTTAGTGATTCAATAATACTTTGTTGTCACATGTATCTGGGTACAGCTAAATTATTTGTTTTTGCATGCAATGCAAAGATTCGGCACATATGTGGTGCCAACAAAGTCACAAAAAAGTCAAAGTCAAAGTCAAAGTAGCCTTTATTGTCATTCAGACCTTTCGGTCCGAACGAAATTTCATTGCCTTGCAGTCATACATATAATAAAAATGACAAAAACACACAATAAACACAAATTTAACATCCACCACAGTGAGTTCACCAGGCACCTCCTCACTGTGATGGAAGGCAAAAATCTTAAAGTCCTTGTCTCTTCCCTCCTTGTTCTCCCTCTGCTCCGAGGCGACCTGTGAGCTCCCGATGTTGTCATCCACCGTGGTCGGGTCGCCTCTGCCGCCAGAACACCACAGCTCCGTTGTCGGGTCGCCGCTGCTGCTGGAACGCCACAGCTCCGATGTTGCCGCTGGAACGCTGCCCCAGCTCCGAGGCCGCCAGCTCCGCTATTAGGCCTCGGCGCAGACGGAGACGGACATGGGGGATACGACAAGAGAAGTCGCATCCCCCCGAAGGAAGAGACCAAAAACACGTTTCTCCCCCCCCCACACACATGCACAACATAATAAAATAAAACCAAAAATTAACTAAAACAGGACAAAAGAACAAACAAAAAAAAGAAAAAACAAACGTACTGCAGGCGAGCCGCAGCTGCTAAGGTAGTGCCGCCATCTTGAGATGCACTCATTAGAGTCCCGATGATCTCTCTTTGCTCTCGGCGCCTCCCTCCCCCCCCCCCCCCCCACCCCTCGGGTCCCTCTTTGTGCCAGTACAGCACATGATCAGGCCCTTCGGCCCACAATATCTGTCGAACATGATGCTGAATGAAACTCATCTCTTCTGCCTGCACCTGATTCATATCCCTTCATTCCCTGCATAGCCATGAGTCTATTTCAAGGCCACTTAACTGTCCCCCTGTCATGCCTGCCTCCACCAGGAACCCTCCACTCCCTGCCCCACAAATCTCCTTGAAACCTTGCTCCTCTCACCTTAAAGCTGTGCACTTTCAGGTTAAAGCTAAGACCTGGGAAAAGGGCTCTGACTGTCTACCCTATCCATTCCTCTCATAATTGTATATACTTCTAGCAAGTCTCCCCTCGACCTCTGACGTTACAGAGAAAAGAATCAAAATCTGTTCAACCTCTCCTTATAGTAACATCCTCTAATCCAGGCAGCTAAACCTCCTTTGGACCCTCTCCAAAGCCTCCACATCCTTCCTGTAATGGGGACCAGAACTGCACACAATATTCTAAATGTTAGTTGAGGGGTGAAAGTTGGACAAGGCTCGTCCCTACTCTTCTTTGAACACGGCCATTGGGTCTTTTTCTTATCCTAAGAGGGCCTCAGGATAACACCTCATCTGCAAGATGTCATCGCCAACAGAGCAGAATCCCCTCACAACAGTGTTGAATGTAGGTTAGACGTGCTTGCATGTCTGGAGTGGGGTTTAAACACACAACACTGTACCTCAGAGGCAAGAGTGCCTCCAGGCAGCCAAGTCTGACACCTTGCACTGAGCTGATGATAGCTATTTATGTTTTCTGTGCCTTACTGCAGGGATAGATGGTGGCAGTATTCAAGTCTGGTTCTCATCCTGCTGGGTTTTAGCAAATGAAATAAATCAGATAGCAGCGATTTGTCATGTTTCCTGAAATGGTTTCAAACTGTAAAAACAGACTGTCAAGGGCCTCAGTTCCCTTCAGTTGCTGCGTGTGATATACATGCTCAGAATTCTGCAGATGAAGTAGCATCACCCTCTCCCTCCCACAGTTCCAATCTGATGGGGAAAACCATTGGCAAATAAGACCCTGTTTATGGACAATATAGTTTATCTATGAGCTTTCTGTAGGCATTTTAGGCTCATATTGGCAACTAGCATGAAACACAGGTTAAAAGAAGTCTTTGAATTATGAAACCAGCTGAAAATAGGCAGTGATGAGGGGCCTTTTGTCCATTTTCCTGTACAGATGTGAGGTGGCAGGTGCGGGACACATTTTGCCACAAATAGTTTATGTGGTGGAAAATTCAGTTCTGATGCACAATTTAATGAATAAAAGACCGGCAAGCATTAAATCAAGAGAAAAGGTTGAGGGCTGCAAACAGTTTCCAGATCTTTTTTTTCCTACCCCAAATCTCTGGATCACTGTGTTCACGGTCACTCTATCCTGTAAACGATAAACCTAAGCTCATAGTTAACCTTTTGTAAAAGCTTCAAGCCTGCAATTCCAAACTAGCCCCGAAACGCATCCAGTTCTTTCTTAAAATACATCTAACATCTCTTCATTAATGCTGGGTGGTAATAAATGCCATAAATCAACAGACCTTTGAGAGAAAAGGTTTATTTTTCTTATTAATTCTTGCTTTGCCAGTAGTTTTCTAATTTGAAAATTATGCCACCTCATTCTAACCTTCTGGATCAGATTCAACGAGCGTATTAGTTTCTAATTTATCTTTCTCTTTCATTACTTTAATTACTTCAATCAAGTTTGGTCTGGTTTTACATTGTATGACCCAGCAGCTCCATTGAGTAGCTCTGGACAGTGGCTGAAACACTAATGGGAAATAGTAGGGCTGTCTCAGGAATGAAAAAATGATCTATTTTTGGCAGATTTCTGCTGAGAGCAATAGTATTGGGAGCTGGGGTATTCTGTGCACCATGCAACAGCAGGAATTGCTCTACACCCAATATCCACAGCTTACACAGTAACACTCCTGCCTCCGTGGACAAAAAATAAAGTTGTTGATTCAAAATTAACCCCAAAATCCAGATGGACCAAACCCCTCCATTCACCTCCCCCACAATTACGATACGATACGATATGATATGATAGGACTTTATTTATCCCAGGAAGGAAATTGGTCTGCCAACGGTCATAAAACACAAGATACATGAAACATGACATTAAAGTAACGAGTGGGAAGTCCAGGGCAGGCAATGTGCAAAGATTGGGGGGGGGAGGGGTGGAGGGTAGTCAGTCTACCCCACACCCCATGACGTTCCACCCAATGCCCCCTCCCGCCCCCACCCCAAAGGCGAGAGAGCTACACAATTCAAAATGGTGTCCTTTGAAGAGGAGTTACAGACAGTCACAGAGAAAATGAATGATGATGGTGATGATGAGATTTTATTATTACTTGTGCCTAGGTACTATGACATTCTTTGTCTTTGCACACAAAGAGTCGCCATAAAGGCACCTACAAAGTTACAAAAAGTACTCATCCCTTCTTCCCCCCCCCCCGTCCCCCCACCCACACGTCAGGTCTCCCTTTATTCTCGGCATTCCTGTCCACCTCGGCCCAACTCTGACCTCGCAGCTCCGACTTTGGCCCGACTCACTATGACCTCGAGGGACTCCGACCCCATGGACATCGACCCCGGCTCGACGGGTAATGGCCAGAACGAATCAGGGCTGGCAACAGATGACCAGGAAAGGGTGGAGCCCATAATGGTCCATTATCCGACTAGTTCCACTGTTTGCCTCCCTGTATCCCTTCGTTAACACCTTTTCCCCCAACCAACAATGGGCCACTATGGGCTCCACCCTTCCTTGTTCACCTGTAACTGGCCTTTTCCTACCGCCAGTTCTCCCAACTCTACTTTCAGTCTGAAGAAGTGTTCTCACCCGAAACATCACCAGCTCCTTTTCTCCAGAGATGCCGCCTGACCTATTGAATTGCTCCAGCACGTTGTGCCTTTTTCAAGCACTTTGTGTCTTTTATAGTAAACCAACATCTGAATTTCCTTGTGTCTAGATTCAATAAGATTATCTCAGGTATCAACCTGGTGAAACTTCTCTGAATTGCCTCCAATTCAAATATATCCTTCCTTAAATAAGTAGAGCAATAATATATGTCCTGGTGTGCTCTCGCCAATGTCCTATTCAAATGTAGAATACTTTTGTAGTCTGGCCCCCATTGCAATAAAGGTCATAAATCTGCCTCAAGTGGTTAATTGGGACTCTAAATATATTCTGCACTGCGTATTTTTTGCTTTGCTCTATCCACGTTTGGCTTGATTGTATTTATATACAGTATTATCTGATTTAACTAGACAGAGTGCAAAAACAAAGCTTTTCACTGTACATGTGACAATAATAAACTTAAACAGAAACATAAAATCGCAGAGGAAATTGATACAAATCCATTGCTGTGTTGCATACTGTAAGTTACAGGCTGGCATTTACTTTCAACCAGTGTTCAAATGAAAGACATGTCACCTGTCAGGTACAATATTTATCCAACTCACAACCCTGCATCCAAATGCCCTGGTGACGTTGTCACAGGCATTATCTAGTGAATTGATGTTGTGTGATGGATGGTTTATCATCACGTGCTCACCCCATCTCTAGCATTACTGCCTAGGCAGAAAATAAATCTATTAATCTCACAGAAATACTAGACTCAAAGGGGTTGTGTCTAATGTTTTCATCACCTCATTCTCTGTATAAGCATTGTAGCTTCACCTCATCCCAAAACAAAATGCCACAAGTGCCTGAATTTCAAATTAAAAACAGAAATCCTGGAAATATTCAGCTGGTCAGGCAACCGATACTCTGGTGAAAGGCCAGCCGTCTCTAACATTAACTTGTATCTCCCTCCACAGATACTACCTGACCGGCTGGGTATTTCCAGCAGTTTCTATTATCACTTGTACGGTAAAAATGCCATTTGGCAGCCTGCTCCATGTGTATAGCCGACAAGCCGAGAACATTCTCGGAATATTCATGGCTGATGGTATTTGAATTACTTCCCTTGTTATGTTAACAGGATCATGAACTCAATTAAAATAAATGGATTGCCTTTTTAGTGAAATAACTGACAGATGAATGTGAGTTCAAAGCATTGCATTTGTCTGATGAAACAATCGAATGGCTGAATGTATGCATTAGGGTTAGGGTGTGGTGTGGTTTTAATCATGCGTGCATTTTGCTCACTCTGACTTGATCTAGGATTGCAACCTTGCATGCCACAGATGCTGCCACCACTCACAGATGGATGTGAAAAGCCACCAGCGTTCCACCTCTATACATGCCATCATCAGTGTTGGAAAGTACACCGTGTTTTGTGTGCTGCGTGTGTGCGTGTGTAGACAAGTTCATATATTGTGATTTGGATTTGGGTTACTCAAAACCCCCCCAAAAATTGGCACTGACTGGAAAACTCACCTTCAAAGACTTGGCTGCTTACTGCTCCCATTCTTCCCTCAATCCCTTCTTGTACATAAACTCACTTCTTTAATATTCAGGACTATATCTTTGACCATACCATCTCATGTGGTTTCACAACTCGCAACGTTTAACCTCAGATAAAGCCAACACCAATTCCTCTTCATTATTGCTCTTTATTCACATCCTCCTTTTCGCTCACAATTACAGTTCTTTGGGAAGACCATGGTGATAATTTAATTACAACAGTTTGAGAATCTCAACTGTTCTGTCTTTGTACTCTGCACCTGGTGATTTGTTGAATCACATTCTTTCACAGTCCTTCCATATTGAAAACCTTACTTTTCCATCATATGAGTAGGACATGCTGGAAACACTCATCAGGTCAGGAATCACCAAAAGAAAGAGAGAAAGCATTAACATTTCAAGTAAAAGATTACTCATTTTTGCCCTGAAACATTAACTCCATCTACCTTTGATCTCACGTTCACAAGTTATAGGAGTAGAATTAGGCCGTTCGACATTGAATCTACTCCGCCATTCAATCATGGCTGGTCTCTGCCACCTCCCATTTTCCTGCCTCCCCATAACCTTGGACGCCTGTTGTGATCTAGCTTGCCGCTGTCCACTACTTTGATGGAGCTATTGTAAACTTCACATCTTTCAGTTCTAGTTTTCCATTAAAAGCCAGTGGATCGCCTGCAATATCATCCTTCAAGTCCAGTTTCCTCTGGCAACCCTGGATATATTATTAACCCCTTCTGTTTCTCATCTACATGTTGCTTCGCCACAATTTCAACTGAAATCAGAATGTTTCAAAATGTTGTTCAGTCATAAAATCATGAGCCATTGTGGCAAATTAAGTAACTATTTGGCCCATCAAATTCATGCTGGCTTTCTGTCGAGTAATTTAGTCAGACCCATTGTTCCTTTTCATTCTCATGGTCCCTCAAGGTTGCATCCCTCAAGTACCTATCCAGTTTCCTTTTACAATTATTGATCATCTGTGCCTCTGGGTCTTCATCATTGAGCAAAATCAGCTTCCTCATGTCCCTGCTGTACCTGTTGGCAAAAACATCAGTTCTTTGTCCCCTAGTCTTTGTACCATCAGCTAATAGACACATCTTCACTTGGTCTAGCTTGCCTGAACTTGTCATAATCTCGTTGACCTCTATGAATCCTCCTTTCATTTACTTTTTTTAAAGTGACGGCATTAACATTTTCAATGTAATCTTGCAGCTAAGATACCTTGTTCCTGGAATTGCTCTGGTAATATTTTCTGCACTGTCACATCTTTCTTAAAGGACCATCATATTCTTCCATAGGTGCGGTGATAAAAATTGTATAGAATAGTTATCGTCTAAATAGAGATTTCCAAGGCTTGAGCATAGCTTCCATGCGTTTGTCCTTCAAGTTGGCAGTTTGCAAGTTTAGGTGGTGCAGCTGGAGCAGGCTGGAAAAAAACCCAGTGCATTTAGTAGCTAATACTTTCTGAACTGGGCCTCCTCCATGGCCAGAGTGAGCACCACCGGAAATTGGAGGAGCAGCACCTCATATTCCGCTTGGGCAGTTTGCACCCTAGCGGCATAAACATTGACTTCTCCAATTTCCGGTAGCCCTTGCTGTCTCCTCCCCTTCTCGGCTCTCCCTCAGCGCTCGGGCTCCTCCTCTTCCTTTCTCCTTCTTATTCTCCCTGCCTTCCCCACCCTACATCAGTCTGAAGAAGGGTTTCGGCCCGAAACGTTGCCTATTTCCTTCGCTCCATAGATGCTGCTGCACCAGCTGAGTTTCTCCAGCACTTTTGTCTACCTAGTAGCTAATACTCACTGTAGTAGTGGTGTGCCTCGGCGGAGGGAACGTGGTATCAATTAAGTGGGCTGCTTTATTCTGAATGTGGAGCTCCTGAAGTTTTATTGGAGCTGTACTCATTCCAAGCAAGCAGAGGGTATTTCAACATGATCCTGGTTTGTACATTGCAGGTGGTGGAAAGATTTGAGATGTCAGGAGGTGTGCCACAGTGTACCAACAGTGTTTATACGGCTGGTTCAATTTAATATCTGATTAGGGGAGACTCCCCCCATCAACCCGACTCCTTCCTTACCCAAGACTCAACAGTTGTAATCTAGTTTAACATCAGGAGGAGGTGGTTACACCCTCTCTACTCAGAGTTGTTGATCACTCGGCACTTTTCTGGTGTGAATGTTACTTGCCACTTCTCAGCAGCACCTGAATATTGTCTTGTTCCTGCTCCAAGCAGGCACGCACTGCTTTACTCTCTGATGACTTACAAATGGAATTGATTCTTGTACTATCATCAGCAAACATCCCCACTTCTGATCTTATGACATTTAGAAGGTCATTGGATGAAGCTGTTGAAGAATGTTGGGTTGAGGACTCCGAGGAATTTATGAAGTGGTGCATCTCCAAAGATCACACCCATCTTACTTTCTGGAAGCCATGACTCGAATCATTGGAATGATTTACCTTTGATGTCATTGACTTCAGTTTCACCAGGGGTCTTTGAGGTCACATTCAGTCAAGTGCCGCCTTGATGTCAGGTGCAGTCATTCTCATCCTCACGTCTGGTTATCAGTTCTTAGCTCCATGTTTGGACAAATGAGTGATGAGGTCTGGAATTCTGGTAGCACCAAACTGGGTATCGGTGAGTAGCTTTTTGGTGAGTACTGTAAATGCCATTTGGTAGCAATGTTGACGACACTATACTTCACCGTGCTAATGATAAAGAAGAACTGATTGGACGATCATGATTCATCCTGCTTTTATTTGCTCAGAATAGAACTGGACAGTTTTGCTCATTTTGTGATATACAGTATGCTACTGTTGTAACTGCATTGGAACAGCTTATAGTGAGGAGCTGTAATCAGTGATCCCAATACTAACCCGGGTGGCGGCAGCAATGGATACCTTGTCAACCTTGTCTGTCCCTTCCTTCCTTGTTGTTTTTTTAGTATGTGATAAATGTATGTTTTAGTGTTCTTTAGTTTGTTTTATGTGGGGGGTGGGAGAGGGGATGTTTGGGGAAAACTTCTTTTTTAATCTCTTACCACGACGAAGATGCGATTTTGTTCCGTATCGTATCTCCATCCGCACTGCAGCCTAATATCGTGGAGCTGGCGGCCTCTGCTGGAGACTGACTTCGGGAGCTCCAACTTTGGGAGCCGGCAAATTTATCATCGTAGAGCAGGCGGTCCCTGTCGGGAATCGACTTTGGAGCTCCAACCGCGGGGAGCCTGCGAACTTTAACATTGAGCATCTCACGGCCCCTGGTTAGAGACCGACCGGCAGCTCCAAGCCGCAGGAGCTTCGATCGCCCTGACGAGGGAACTTCAATCCCCGTCTGCAAAAGCTTCGATTGCCCCGACTACGGATGGTTCTACTGCCCCAACTGTGGGAGAATAAAGAGGAAGAAGGTTGGACTTTATTGCCTTCCATCACAGTGAGGAATGTGGGGAACCTGCTGTGGTGGATGTTTATGTTGACTTTTATGTAGTTGCATGTCTTGTTGCTTTTTTTTAAATATGGCTGTATGGTAATTCGAGTTTCACTGTCCCTTAATTGGTACATGACAATAAACTGACCTTTGAACCTTTGAACCCTGGTAGAAACACATATTCTACCATCCACCAATCTGATAAACCTCTATTATTCCAATTCTTTGTTTTCTATCTTTAAGGCATTTTTTCCCCCGAGCTGACAATAATATCCTATTCCTTGAGTTTCAATTTTATTAACCAGCCTTTAATATAAACTGCATTCCCTTCATTAATCTTCTCTGATACATCATCAAAAAATTCAATTTGGGTTTGGTCAAATTGATCTGCCTTTTACAAATCTGAGCTGGCTCCCCATAATTAACTCAGGTTCTTCGTGCCAGTTAGTGTTTCGCCTTAATTATTGTTTCAAAAATCCTACCCACCACCAAGGTTAAACAGACTGCTGTATTGTTTCGAGCAATATCCTGACATAATTTCCTGAACAGTCTCCCAGTTTCCACTTTACAATTCTCTGACACCCCAATTTTCAGAGAAGACAGGAAGTTTCTGGAATGTCCCGCTGCTAACTACCCCAGCCTAGGACGTAAACCACCAGTACAGGGAATTTGTTCTTTCTAAGAATCTCTAGCCGTTCCAACTCATCCTGCCTATCACTTTGTCCCATCCATCATTCTGCCGGACTCTCAAATGGGTGATTGTCATTGAAGGTTTCGTGGACAGCAAGATGATCCGCAGGTTATCGAACCAAACTTGACATCTAACCACACAAGGTCATATAAGGACAGCTCATGAAAAGCTGAAGAATAGTCAGACTCAGAAAGGTCCATCACTATGACTGGACCAAAATGCCGGAATTCCCTCCCTTCCACCACCTTCACCGGACAAAGTCTTGTTCAAAACGGCAACTCCACACCCCCCCTCCTCTCCCTCCCCCTCTCATACCCCCACCCCCTCATGGCCAGTAGGGATGGGTAATAAATGCTCATCTATTCATTTTCTCCAGAGATGCTGCCTGACCTGTTCAGTTCCTTTGTGTGTCTACCTTCGGTGTAAATGAGCATCTGCAGTTCCTTCCTACACACTATTTAAACGGTGATGGATTGGGAAATATTGACGTTCAAAGGGACCAGGGAATCCTTGTACACCAGTACTGAAGGCACACAATGCAATCTGGGGATCCACTAACCTGTTTTCCTCGACAGGATGGCGATGGAGAGAGTGAACATCTTCAAGTTCCTGGGTGTGCATATCTCTGATGATCTGTCCTTGGCCCAGTACATCGATGCAATCACAAATAAATCTCATCAACACCTCTACTTCCTTAGAAGATTGAGGAGGTTTGGCACATCGACAAGTGCTCTAGAGGACTTCTACACGAGTACGGCAGACTATATTGACTGGTTGTCTCACGTCCTGCTTCAGAAATGTGAATGGCCAGGAACAATGGAGAGAGCAGAGGGTGGTTGACACAGCCCAGTCCATCACAGATACTGACTTTCCCACCATCAAAGTGATCGTTCATGGTGTCTCAAAAACGTGGCTAAAGTCACCAGTGATCACCATTGCTCTTATCTCACTATTGCTATTGGGAAGGAGGAATAGCAGTCTGAAAATCAAGACAACCAGGTTCAAGAACTGCTTTGTCCCAGCAACCAACAAGTTCTTGAACACTACCCACCAATAACCTCAGCAACTATGATGTTCTATGGTCTGTCTTTGGTTGATATATGGTCTTTGGTTTCTGCATTATTATGGTTACCATTATATATATTTTTTAATTATTAAATATTAGCAGTGTGTTATTGCATTTACATGCCTATTAAGCCTCAGTAAGTAAGAATTTCATTGTTTCGTTATCGATACATATGACAATCAAACACTCTTGACTTTTGAAGTGCAGCATGTAGTTAAGAAGGCAAATGGTATGTTGGTCTTCATTGTAAGAGGTTTTGTACTTTGTGCAGTTGTGCTCTCCTTACTTAAGCAAGGATATACTTGCTATACTGAGCATGCAGTGAAAATTCATCAGACTGATTCCAGGGATGATGAGCCTATCATTTGCTGAAAGATTGAATTGACTTGATGTGCGTTCACTAAAGTTTAGAAACATGAGAGAGGATCTCTTTGAAACAATTACAATTCTGACAGGGCAGGGCAGATTGGATGCAGCAAGATGATATTCCTTGCCTGGGAGGAGTTGATTGAGAGTTCCAGGTTTACGATATAATAGGATAATCCATTTCAGATTGCGACAAACAGTAATTTCTTCATTCAGAAGGAGGTGAACCTCTGGAATTCTAAGGCAGTAGGGGGCAAGTCACTGAATATATTTAAAAAATAAGTAGATATATAGATTTGAAAAGCATCAAGGATGTAGGGAGAGATAAAGGAAATTATATGGAGATAGAGAATTAGCCAAAGAAACAATGAAAAATAAGTGCCGGTGTAGGCCATTCGGCCCGAGCCAGCATCGTCATTCAATATGATCATGGCTGATCATCAAAAATCAGTACCCCGTTCTTGCTTTTTCCCCCATATCCCTTGATTCCTTCAGCCCTAAGAGCTCTCTTGAAAACATCCAGTGAATTGGCCTCCACTGCCTTCTGTGGCAGAGAAATGTCCGTATTACATGAAAGACCAAAAGGCTTATTCCCCCTCCTGTTTCCTTTGCTCCTATTCTTATTACTCACCGCATCCACCAACCAATGGTCAATTTGTCTTTTGTCAGGACCACTCCGCTCCAGATCTCATCATAGCCTTAGTCCAAACCTGCACCCTGTACAACTGAAATCAAAATTGCCCCTCAGGTTCCTATTAAATCTTTCCTCTCTCACCTTAAACCTATGCCCTCTTGCTCTAGATTCCCCTATCCTAGGAAAAAGACTCTGTACATGTCCATGCGAATTTAACCACCTCTATGAAATGGAGGAGCCCAGCACGCATATGCTAAAGGAAAGGCATAAGCTCCAAGGGTGGAAATGTGAAATGTCTAATACCAAAGGGCATAGGTTTAAGGTGAAAGGGGGAGAGTTTAAAGATTTGCAACGCAAGGTTTATACTCAGATAGTGGTAGGAGCCTGGAATGCACTGCCAGGAGAGTTGGTAGAATAAGATACCATCCCAATGTTTAAGAGGCATTTAGGCAGGCACATGAACAGGCAGGGAACGGAGAGATATAGACCATGCACAGGCAGATGGGATTAATTAAAGTTGGCATCTTGGTCAGCACAGACAAATGGCCTTTCCCTGCTCAGTGCCATTCTATGATCTATGTCAAATGGAGTGAATTCAATTGACTGAAGAATGACTCCTGTATTGGTGGGAAAGTAAAGAAGAAGCTGAGATGGTTATAGACAATAGACAATAGGTGCAGGAGTAGGCCATTCGGCCCTTCGAGCCAGCACCGCCATTCAATGTGATCATGATGATCATCCCCAATCAGTACCCCGTTCCTGCCTTCTCCCCATATCCCCTGACTCCGCTATTTTTAAGAGCCCTATCTAGCTCTCTCTTGAAAGCATCCAGAGAACCTGCCTCCACCACCATCTGAGGCAGAGAATTCCACAGACTCACCACTCTCTTGGTTAACTCACCATGGTTAATGAGGCAGAAACTATAACAACATTTAAAAGACATTTAGCCAGGTACAGAGATAGGAAATATTTAGAGGGACATGAGCCAAAGGTAGGTAAGTGGGTCTTGCATAGTAAGTGGGGCACCTTGGTTAGCATGGACAAGCTGGGCCAGAGGACCTGTTTCCATACTCTATGACTATGACTATGTTGAATTGTCTCTTTCCCTCCTGCTAGTTGTTTAACCACCAAATTCAGACATATCTGGCCATGATGTCCTTCAAGACCAGATCAAGACCTTTGTGGCGCTCTCAGCAAGTCTGTATGATGGACTTTGAGGTCCGTCACCTAGTGTGTATTCTGAGTCTTTGCTGCCTTCAACGTTTGGGCCAAATGTTGTTCAATGGTAGTGCTGGTTTCGGAAGCATAGAGGATGCCAGGGATCACTCCTCTCCAGAGGTTTCGTGTCAGGCCTAAGATTTTGATCTTCTCTCCTCCTGTGAAATGACTACACTATTTTGACTGTTGCATGAAATTTGTAGCACAGAAGCAAGAGCCTAATTTATGTTTATACCGAATACATTACATTAATAATATGTCTGATGTTGGGAAATGATCAGGCACATCCATGCAGATCCTGTATGGAAGCACTTAGTTAAGTTCTGCCTTTACTACAATTTTACCCAGAAATTATTGCTGGCAAGATACAGTCTGGGTCAAACTAAAGGGTACATGATTTTCCCCAGAAAAGGATATCAAATGATTCAACTTGTTGGTTTAAGAGTCTTCCATCTTTCACTGCCTTTTGGTCCATCGAGTCTACCGATCAAAATGTTGGCTATATTTCAGCACGGTGGCGCAGCGGTAGAATTACTGCCTTACAGAGCCAGAGACTTGGGTTTGATTCTGACTACAAATGCTGGCTGTATGGAGTCTGTACGTTCTCCCTGTGACTGAATGGGTTTTCTCCGGGTGCTCTGGTTTTCTCCCATATTCCAAAGACATGAAAGTTTGTCGGTTAATTGGCTTCTGTAATTTGACCCTAATGCGTCGGATAGAACTAGTGTACCAGTAATTGATGGTCGGCACGGACTTGATGGGCTGTTTCCACACTGTATCTCTAAATTAAACATCTTTCCCATCAATGGGAGAATCATAAATCATCACTACAAGGTTAGAGAACATTCATTAACAACGGAGATGCCTAGGAACTAGAGGCAGGAGAGTCTTGCACCTAGAAGCTACATAGGATCCTTCTGTAGGTAACGAAACATTTAATTTTATCCATAGTAGATAATGCGATCAATTCTACCTACATGAATTTCCTGGAATTCTCTACCCAACAAGATTGTAGAAGTGAGATAATTAGGGGGATTTAAAGAGGATGTAGATACATTTTTGAATGATTGGGGAATTGAAGGTTCTGAGGAACTGGGGTACAGCAGAGGAGGTGGAACCTGGAACATATCAGGTGGGATTATATGAATGGTGGGCTAGTCTTGGTGGGCTGAGTGGCCTACTCATGCTCCTTTTATATTCTTATGCTAACCCACAGTACTGTTTACAGAACTTGTCCCAGTATTCGAGATACAATGCATGGATAGAGCAAAATAATTTCAGCAAGAATTCACCTGCCTTGAATTATATTGTTTTTGCAAAAGTTCAGTCTTTCCATTTCTTTTGTTGATTGCTCCTTTGCAGAACGTGAACAGATTATACAATGGATTTTGTAATACCTCATCCTTCTTAGTTCAATATCATTTTATTTTATTCTTTCTTTCCCATATGCAGTATTTTAAAATTGTCCAAATTAAATTTCACCAGCCATTGATCCACCTACTTGCATATACTGTCTAACTCATTTTGTCATCCTTCAATATAGGCGAGACAATCCCAATGGAAGTGATTGAAGCAGACTGCTTGCTCCTTCTCACTTACTGTGATTGATATGTACCAAGACTTTCTCTCTCACTGCTGGAGATTTCTGCAGTGTATGCAGGTACTTATGGGTCTAGAACACAAGGGACAATGTCATCAACACTTAACTGTAGCGTCGCCCACTGGAAGTACAGTGCCCTTTTTTGACTTTTTCTTTTGCAAAGCGGATCATTGTGAATCTATCCCTAAGGAAATCTACATCACTGAAGACCCAACGGTTTGTTATCGTCATTTCTCTTCTTCCTGTCACTTTGTTTTGGGCTCACAAATTGAACGTGGCTATAAAAGGCTTCTGCTATAGTATCTGTCCAGGGACTTTGGAAGTTATGTGGCTATCTGTACAGTGCTATTGATTTACTGTCTCCATAAATGCTGTCATTTGCCAAGATGCTATTGACCACTCCTGTATGTAACGTGATATCACTGGACATTTTGCTTCTCTTTGATCAGTGAAGGAATCGCCTTGCCCATGCAGAATGTTAAATACACATTTAAGGAATAACACCAATGGTTCAGTATAGAGAGCTGGGCTAAAGTTCTGGGGATTGCAGCTCAGTGAACCGGCTTCAATCCTGACCTCCGGTACTGTCTGTGTGGAGTTTGCATGCTCTCGCTGTGACCGTGTGGGTTTCCCCCGGGCTCTCCAGTTTTCTCCCACATCCTGAAACCATGCAGTTGGCACAACTTGCCATTACTGTGTAGATGAGTGCGGAAATGTGGACGGGGAGGGAAGTTCATGAGAAAATGGGGAGAATAAAATGGATCAGGGTAAGTAGTGCGTAAATGGGGGGTTTGATGGCCTGCATGGACTTAGTGGACCGAAGTGCTTGTTTCTATGCTGCATCTTTCTTTGACTCCATAAATCTATGATTAAATAAATTCAAGGCCAACCATGCCATCTGAGGAATTTTTACTTAATTAACTAAACTGAACATAGAAAATACAACAATGCAGCGCAGGAACAGGTACTTCAGCCGACAAGGTCTGTGCCGAACATGGTGCCAAGACCCACTCTTAACTGCCTGCACATAATCCATGTCCCTCCATTCAATGAATATCCATGTGCCTTTACAAAAAATCTCTTAAATGGCCTCTGCCACCACCCCTGGCAGCGGGCTTTAAACACTCACAACCCACTGTGTAAATTACTTGCCTCACACATCTCCTTTAAACTTTGCCCCTCTCTCGCATCAAAGCTGTGCCCTCTAGTATTTAATTTTTCGATCCTTGGAAAAAGGTTCTGACTGGCCATCCTATCTATGTCTCCCATCATTTTGTATTCTTCCAACATGTCTCACTTTAACCTCAGGCATTCCCGAGAAAACAATCCAAATCTGTTTTCAGACTTAACCTCTCCCTGTAGCTAATACCCCCTAATCCAGGCATCATTCTTGGACAAGCGACATGCGACAAAGGTTCACCTGTATCTCCTCCAACCTCATCTACTGCAACCGCTGCTCTAGATGTCAGCTGATTTACATCGGTGAGACTAAGCGAAGGTTGGGCGATCGTTTCGCCGAACACCTCCGCTCAGTCCGCAATAACCTACCTGAACTCCCGGTGGCTCAGCACTTCAACTCCCCCTCCCATTCCCAATCGACCTCTCTGTCCTGGGTCTCCTCCATTGCCAGAGTGAGCAACACCGGAAATTGGAGGAACAGCACCTCATATTCCGCCTGGGTTGCTTGGCATGAACATTGAATTCTCCCAATTTTGCTAGCCCTTGCTGTCTCCTCCCCTTCCTTAACCCTCGAGCTGTCTCCTCCCATCCCCCCGCCCTCGGGCTCCTCCTCCTCCCTTTTTCCTTCCTTCTCCCCCCCACCCCCCATCAGTCTGAAGGAGGGTTTCGGCCCGAAACGTCACCTATTTCCTTCGCTCCATAGATGCCGCTGCACCCGCTGAGTTTCTCCAGCATTTTTGTGTACCTTCGATCTTCCAGCATCTGCAGTTCCTTCTTGAACACATCATTATTTTAAACTTCTTCTAAACCCTTTCCAAACCTCCACAGCTTTCCTGTAATGGAACAACCAGAACTGCGAGCAATATTCCAAATGCAGCCTAACCAAATATTCTGTGGTTTACAAAAAACTCGAATCAGTAATGACATCTGTGACACAACCAGAAAAACACATCTGATTCTTTGTAATTCTTTGTGCCTTCGTTAATAGACCTGCACCAATGGGATTACAGTATCTCTTAAAAGCCCTTTCCAAATGATAGGCTGAGCAGGTCTCTCAGTTTACCAATCTGAGTGCACACGAGACCCACCAGAGGTAAATGCTACCTGATCTGGAGCTTTGCTGTGAAGAAATATTGATCAATAACAACCCAAACTTATGAAGACCCAGGAATGATCTCGGCAACAGGTTCAGACAAAACCTTATCCACCCCATGTAATACCGCAGAGTCCTCATGCTGAGCGTCTTGGGACTTATGGTCAGTGGAATAGATATGTGAAAAGATGACAAAAGCAACAGCCTCGCTCAGTCATGCTAACATATTTAAGCTTGTTGATTCCTATCCAAGCTCCTTTGGGGCCTTCCTTGGCTATGGTCCGTCCCACTAACTGGACAGACTCTCCAGACCTGGTGACACAACGGTTAACAGTTGGGAAGACGTGGATCTGGGACAACGGCAATTTTAGCCAGGAATCCTGATACCTCATGCCATCATGTCAAACACTGAATGGAAGATGTCCCGCTGATTACACCCACACCCTCCTTCAGCTGATGAGTCACTTCTCTCTATGTTGCACACAGTTTACAAGAAACACTGAAGGTAGCAAAGGCACAGGCTGCACACTGCGTGGGCGCAAGCTGGCTGAGATAGGGAATGTGAGAGATAATTCAGCGCACAAACCCATTTATCACCCATGTTCTGGAGTACGGAGTTGATACGTTCTCCCTGTGACCACGTGGGTTTCCTTCCGGTGCTTCAGTTTCCTCCCACACTCCAAAGATGTACAAGTTTGTAGGTTAATTGGCTTTGGTTAAAATTATTCTTCGCCCAAGTGTATAGGATAGTTCTAGTGTACGGGAGTGATCGCTGGTCAGCACGGACTCGATGGGCCGAAGGGCCTGTTTCTCACTATCTCTAACGTCTAAAATCCCATTGCTAGAAGTGACTTTCAGACAATCCTGATGAAGAATGTCTTAAAATGTAATATAAAGGAGCTGCAGATGCTGGTTTGTACCAAAGATAGACACAAAATGCTGGAGTAACTCAGCGGGCCAGGCAGCATCTCTGGAGAAAATGGATAGGTAGCGTTTTGAGTCAGGACCCTTCAATGCAAAGGGTCCTGTCCCGACACGTCACCTCTTCATTTTCTCTAGAGATGCTGCCTGAAACGCTGAGTTACTCCAGCATTTTGTGTCTGTCTGAAAAATGAACCTTCCCTTTGTACTGAAGACATCCACCATCCATTTGCATGGTATGGCTGTCATGTAGAGCTGGATAGATTGAGAACATATTTAGCAGGTTAAAGACTGCCACCCTCGTGCTGTTGTGGGGTATCGGCAGCAGATGGATTATATTCCAACACAATGGTTTGGCATATTTCGTTCAGACCGTAAGGTCTGAATGACAATAAAGGTATTCAATTCAATTCAATTCAATTCAATTTCCTGCTCAACCATCAGCGTTAGGCAATGGACCAACTCTGGGTAAATGAAGACTGTAGTATTGTGTGTCAGAGTAGTGGCGTGTACACCTGAAAGGGAAATGTCAATGGGGTGAAGCTGCACAATAGGCGGAGTTGAGGGACCCCACAAGCAACAATGCTTTGCAGTCCTACTTTGGTGGGCAGATAAACAATTAATGGGGGGAGCAGAAGACTCCATGAACATCAACATCAGCATCCCCAGTGAAGGTAGAGCAATGTACATGGTAAAACTGGGGAAAAGGCCACATTAAAGTCCTTGTAATCATGGATTACATCGTGGATGATTTAATTGCCGTCAGCTCAGTTACAACACTGGCATCCACCCACCAATGTGGGAAAACTGCCCAACAACAGAACATATCCAACATGGTCAATCAACCTGCTGTCAATCAGCAGCAAAACGATGGAAGGAGCCTTCAACAGTCCAATCAAAGAGCACTTACCATTAATCTGTTTATCGATTCTGCTGGGACAGCTTGGCTCCAGAGTTAATTACGTGTTGGAGCCAAACGTGAAGAAAAGACCAGAGTACTAGAGATGAGATCAGAATGACTGTCCTCTATTGAAAGTCAGAATTTGACTGAGTGTGATATCAAGGGATTCCGATGAAACTGAAGTCATTAAGAATCAAGGATAATGTTTCCATTATTTGGTGTCACACCATGAATGATGGATGGTGGTTGAGTTTGATAGAGGCTACTCATCTCCTCCGAGGAAGCAAAGCCAGAATTCCATAGGGCATTGTTCTTGACATAATCCTCTTTGGTTACTTTATTAATCATTTGGGGGTGTTTATTAATGATTAAATCCATTCCCCATTCTTCATTTAAGGAGGTCGACCATGTCTACATACAACACGGCTTGGAAAGCATTTGGATTTAGGTGGGTAAGTGGAAATAAACAAGTGCATCCAAAGAATGCCAGGAAATTACCACCTCTAACGTGATGGAGCCTAACCACGCCTATAATGATGAATAGGTTTCTCATTGCTTAATCCACCATCAACTTCTGAGGGGGAAGTATAATTGAATCAGCCACATGTGCACTGTTCCCTAAAGGAGTAATTCAGAGGCCATGTATTCTGTGGTTAGAGACTCACCTCCCACCTCCAATGGTATGAACATTGATTTCTCTAACTTCAAGTAACCCCAGCGTTCCTTCTCTTTCTATCCCTCCCCCACCCAAATCGCACCAGCTTCTCGTTTTCGTTCAACAAACAGCTAACAACAGCCTGTTTCCTTGATCAATGTTACTTTTTTGCATACCTTTCATTCATTGTTCTTTACCTCTGCATCATCATCTATATCCCTCGTTTCCCTTATCCATAACCAGTCCGAAGAAGGGTCTTGATCCAAAATGTCCCCCATTACTTCTCTGCAGAGATGCTGCCTGTCCCGCTGAGTTACTCCAGCTTTTTGTGTCTGCTTCCCTTTTCAACACTGCAGCTCTGACAACACATAATATCTATACCACCCACCAGCCAGGACCAAATCTCCCGCTAAATTAGCATCCAATCCACTATACTCATGCTCTCCAACTAGATGCGATACAACAAGTCTTCTTTAATAATATTTCTCATACGAAAGATAATTATCAGTCAGGAAAACGCCAAATTTCCCTCTAACCATGCATTGACCTGACATGGAAATATATCGCTCTTCTTTATAAAAATCTGGGTCAAAATCCTGGCCTTGATTAAACTCAACTACCATCTACAATTACAATACCATGTCTTCAACACAGTCAGTTCAAGGTGGTGTACCATCAACACCTTCTCAAGGGAAATTAAAGATGGGCAAATAAATTCTTATCCTTAAAATTGCAAAATAATGTCATCTGCGATGCCATTAACGCAAACAAATAATATCAACCACATATCAGTCATGCTGCTACACATGTATTTGTCTCCTAATCCTTCTAAGTTTTGTGTTTTCTTTTTATATTTAGGCACTGATTTATTTACAATATAGGAATTGATTAAGGTTTAGGTTTTGGCGTGCGGCAGAATGGTTGACACTAATATTCGCATGCTGCCTCTGAGGGATTCTTACAACATGCATCAGTTTAGAGATATTCCCAGCAGAGGAGCTTCCCTTAGCTCTTGTGGCTGTCTGTATGAAAGGAAGATACATTTAAAAATGACCCACATTAGCGATGTCCAATACTTAATAAAGAAAAGTTGCCTTTTGAGTGTTTCCAATAAGGAACCAAAACAGAAGCATCAGAAAACCATTGACCCTAGCCAGGTTTACAGAGAAATCCTGACCTCGGCAATATATTCTGTGGCATGCTCTTCTAACTGAATAATCTATATCAGTAATTGATTGGTTAGCTATTGATGAATGAATATTTAAAATAATAGCCCTCGCAAGGTGCCGATGGTGAACTTTGTCGTTCCAAGGGGAGTGCCGTAGGAAGGTGGGACGGATGCCCCTTCTGTTCAGCTGCAGGTTTCTCTGTCCTAACCCAAACATAAACATTGAATCAAAATCAAGAACAAATGGCCTTCATTTGCCTCAAAGCATGAAGAGGTTAGACAATTTAAGTTGAAAAAGAGCAGTTGGCTAACATCTTTTAAACGATGTGAGTCACATCAGGAGACATGAGGGGAATGGAGCAGTCGTTCTATTTTGGAGCGGTGATTGCCTGTCGTCCTCAGGGAAGATCCCGTGGCTCCCATAAGAAAGACAAAACAAAGCCTTTGATGATTTGCTGGACCCATCTCAAGGGGATGGGAAGATATTCAGCAAACCATGTTCGGTTCAAAAGAATGGCAATTACTTCCAAAGATGCGGCATGCAGATGTGATTGGGGCGTTTGAAGTAGGGAGCTTGTTGAGGGGGAAGAATATCATGGTTTGTTTTCAGAAGTAATTCATGCCCCGCAATTTTGGCAACACGGTGGTGCATCTGGCAGAGCTGCTGCCTTGCAGCTCCAGTGCTGCCCGTGTGGAATTCGTGCATTTTCCCTGTGATAGTGCAGGTTTCCTCCAGGTATTCCAAATTCCCCTCACATCACAAAGACATGCAGGTCAGTAGGTTAAATGGCCACTGCAAATTGCACTGTGTGCAGGTGAGCGGTGAAATCTGGGGGTAATTGATGGAAGTGTGGGGAGAATAATAAAAGGGATTAAGTGTCAATGGGTTTTTGATAGTCGCTGTGGTCTTAATGGACCAAAAGATCTATTTCCATGCTGTGTGATTCCATGATTTTATGATTCCATGGATTGGAATTTTATCATTCAGAAGAGAATGTAAAATGTACTAGCGCGTGCCACATGCAACCTCTTGGATGGCACAGTGGCATAGCTGACCTACAGCGCCAGAGACCCGGGTTCGATCCTGACTGCGGGTGCTGTCTGTAGGAAGTTTGTACATTCTGCCGGTGACTGTGTGGGTTTTCTCTGGGTGCTCCAGTTTCCACCCACATCCCAAAGACCTGCACGTTTGTACGTTAATTGGCCTTGGTAAAATGACCTCTAGTGTGTGGGATAGAACTAGTGTACGGGTGATCATTGGTCAGCACGGACTTGACGGGCCGAAGGGGCTGTTTCACATTTTATATTTAGATTCTAAACTCCAAACTCTAATCTCAATTGCATTTGCTACCCTAATATCAATCAAACATTAAGGATTCTTCCTTTAATCTCACTGTAACCCTGAAATAGATTATTGAACAGTTTTATCTCACACATTTAAATAACAATAGCTGGGGGGAATCATGTAGGAAAAAACAGGATGTCTTGAACCATTGATAGGATTCTTTAGAATGCAGTGTCCAGGTCTGATCTCTGTTCCTAAGGAAGTACATATTTTCTTTGGATTTGGTGCAATGTGGATTCAATACATCGATTCTCAGGGTGAAGGAAACATTAAGATTGGTCATTACTCACTAAATTGTAAATGAATGAAAATTGTTCACTTAAAGGTGTAAGGTTTAGTTTAGATTTAGTTTGGAGATACAGAGCAGAAACAGGCCCTTCGACCCACCGAGTCCGCACTGACCAGCGATCCCTGCACATTAACTCTAGCCTACATGCACCAGGGATAATTTTACATTTACACCGTCAATTAATCTACAAAGCCGTACGTCTTTGGAGTGTGGGAGGAAACTGAAGATCTCGGAGAAAACCCATGCAGTTCATGAGGAGAACATACAGTCAAGCACCCCTCGCCAGGATCGAACTCGTGTCTCTGGTGCTGTAAGGCGGGAACTCTACCGCTACACCACCGTGCCGCTTTGAGAGCGATTGTTTGGGTAGTTGTTTCCTTAAATTGCAGGGTCTAGAACAAGGGGAAATAGTCTCATGGTGAGTGGGCTGCCATTTAGATCAGCAATGATGAAAATTCTCCACCTGAGGATTGTAAGTCTTTAGAATTCTCTTCCTAGAGTGATGTAATTTACTTAACACTGAGGTTAATTGTTTTTTGGATATTCAGTGAATAAGAAATATGCGACCAGGCAAGACAGTGGGGATGGTAGATTGACCAGGATTCTATAGATTCGGCTCATGAGACATGTTCCTGCTACAATTTGTATTATTCTCATCAGGTTGATATTTTTTTATTACTGTCAAGATATCAATTTTGAAATAAATCTCCTATTCAATGCAATTTAAATAAGATATGGAAAATCACGAAGTCTGTCTCAAATTGTTGGTTAACCTTATCTGCTGACAGCAGAACAATTGCTGACCAGATTTAGTTATTCCCAAGTATGCCCTACAATTTCACTGTTACGTGTCTTTGAAAGGAGAGGAGGATTTAACTTGGCAGAAAGAGTTTGCATTTATATAGTACCTTTAGCATTCTCGGAATTTTGAACAATGCAGCACGTCCATGATATGTTGTTTGAGGCCCAGTAACTAGCGTTTCCTCTGACAGGGCACAGATTTAGGATAATTAGCAAAAGCAGCTGAGGAAGAATTTATTTCATGAGGTAAATTGTTATGACCTGAACGCACAGCTGGAAAAGATAATGGAAACAGATACAATAGCAATAGTAAGGATACACGGAGAGGAATTTTTTTCAAGGCCATTGCAGAAACGCAGGGAATGGGATTATTTGGATTTTCAAAGAGCTGGCGTAGTACAGAGGGCCAAATGGCTGCTCTCGTGCAGTACCATTCTATTAATACACCAATCATTGATGTGCTCATTCAGATACGTATTTAACGTTGTGAAAGTGCGTGTCTCCAAACTTGAGGCAGTGTGCTCCAGATGTCAACCACACTTTGGATGAAAAAAATATTTCTCTGACCTACACTAAATCTCTTGCCCCCTTTCCCGAAACGTATGCCCTATGTTTAAGACACCTCTGCTGTCAGAAACATTTCCAAATATTCACCCTATCTCAGTCCCTGATAAATTTATAAACATCTGTTTGTTTGATAGACAGATAAAAATGAATAATCAGAGAGGATAGATTAACTTCTAGTGTGGATTCACCACACTCTAAATATGTTGTGGGTGAAATTTTACTTCGGAGTCACGTGAGTGACTACGTGAAGAACCCCGCCAGGACGCAAGCGTGTCATATCGCTACACGCATTGCGAAACGTCAGGCGGGGTGGAACGACGTTCCCCCGCAGCGGCAGTTTAAAAGCCGGAACCTGCAGGTAAGAGTTACTCTGCGGTCTTTTGTGTTTCCCATACCAATTTACAGGTGGGGAGCATGGACAAATCGAAGAAAGCAACAAGGGCTGCGACAAAGCTGGTGGGGGAGGACCGCGGAGTAGCGGGCAGCCAGCAGCGGCCAGCGGCACTTGAATCACCGATAATGGGATCAGCTGTGCCCGATGTCGCCTCCGCACCGGCCAGATCCACTCCACGGCCGGGCGGTAAGGCAAGACAGAAAACTAACAAAGTCGTGGACTCAGATGAGTACGACTTTGAGCAGCCGCGGGCGGCCAGCGACCGTGAGCGCTGGAGCCGGATGGAGCGGTGTGTGAAGCATTTGCTCCAACGTGACAGGCTCCGGGAGATGGAGTCGAGTCACTGGGCTCTATGGAAAACCCACAGCAGCACCTCTTGTAGGGCTGCACAGTGCTTCTCCCTCATCAGAGGGGAGCACTGGGGGTCAGTACTGGGCTGATCCTGAAGAGGGGTTTGCAGAAGAAAAATCAAGTGTGCAGGGGGTGCAAGAACGAGAAAATCTACTGGACATGGTGTCCAACTTCATACAGCCAGACCAGACTGGTCAAAACCTGGAGCAAAAGCTTGCTGCCAGTATAGACTATATGTCCTTTAACCAGCTACAAGAACTGGCTGTATTGGACACCACGTCAAGACACCTGGCACCGGGTAACTGTATATCCCTGAATGTTCCAGTAGTAAATACTTGTATATGGAAACATATTGGAATAGGCGTTAGAGGCATGGATATCAAACTACAAAAGGTATTAAAACTCCTAACAGCAGGGATAACAGCATTCGCCCGCACAGTGGATGAGAAGGACATGTCCCAGGACCAACAGGATGCACTGGCACTGCTTTGCAACACTCAATATGAGATAAGCAGCATCAGGAAGAGTGCCATCAGACCCACTTTAAATCCAAAATTCGCGGGTCTGTGCAAACCTGGGAACATAAAACTACCAATACTACTATTTGGAGGTAACCTATCGAAGCAAGTCAAGGAGCTCGATGAGGAAGCAAAAACCCTGGGACTCATAAAAGGGACTTCATCAAAAACCCACTACAGCCATAGACAGCACCCCTACGCACCCACCAGTAGAACAAGACCGACTGGTGAAAGCTCGAAGGTCCGGTACACCAAACATGAGTCTTTTTTAGGCCATGGCCCAGGCCAGCCTTCTTGGAAGATACGCGAACCTCCAACATCAACCAAACCACAAACCCAGACACCAACGCCTCAACATCAACGAAGGACTTACAAAAAGAAGTAAACCTGCCACTGGTAACTATGGAGGTAGGTGGGTCTGGTTCCCTACAAAATACAGGGAGCATGGAGGTTGGGGGGAGATTACACTCCTTTCTGGATGCATGGAGTATGTTAACTACCGATACTTATATTTTAAGCAGTATCCAGGGATATACAATAGAATTTATACACAAGTACAGCCCTCCAGTTAAACATATACCGAACCGAATGTTCGTACTTTCTGGTAAAGAGAAATCAGAAGCGCATGCTGAACTGGAGCGGCTTTACGCAAAAGGTGTAATTGAACAATCCCAACACGAGCCGCTAGAATTCGTGTCCAATATATTTACCAAAAACAAAAAAGATGGTGGTTGTCGCATCATCATAGATCTGACCAAATTGAATACATTTGTACAATATATTCATTTTAAAATGGAAACCTTTGTTACTGCTAAACAATTGATTTCCAAAGGTTACTTCATGGCTAGCATTGATTTAAAAGATGCTTACTATTCAGTGCCTATACGAGGTGACCACAGATGTTACTTAAAATTCAACTGGATGGAACAGCACTGGCAGTATAGAGCGCTGCCAAATGGGTTAACATCAGCCCCCAGGCTGTTCACAAAAATTTTGAAACCAGCCCTAGCGTTTCTACGGAAACGAAAACACATGGTCATGGCATATCTAGATGACATACTTATTGTGGGCAAAACTTTGGAATTGGCCAAACAAACTGTAACAGCCACAAAACAGTTATTTGAAAAACTGGGGTTTATTATCCATCCAGTTAAATCTAAATTAACGCCTTCCACTACTATGGACTATTTGGGGTTCACCATTGACTCAGTTCACATGTCGGTGACTTTGCCAAAGAGAAAGGCTATAGACTTAATAGAGGCTTGCAATAACCTCATTGACATCAGTAAACCATCCATCAGATTGGTAGCAAAAGTAATTGGCAAAATGGTGGCTGCTTTTCCAGCCACACAATTTGGACCTTTACATTACCAAAATTTACAGAGAGCAAAAATACAAGCACTCAAAATCAATGCTGGTCATTTTGACAGACCAATGAAGCTACCAATCAAAGCTATAATGGAACTAAAATGGTGGATAGATAACATTTGGCTTTGTTTCAAACCAATCATTATCAGCAACCCTTCTATGGTGCTACAAACTGATGCCAGTGCACTTGGTTGGGCTGCCACCAATTCCATCTCCAGCTGTGGAGGTAGATGGACTGCTCAGGAGGCATCATTATTACTCACACTGGGCATAAACTACCTGGAAATGTTGGGTGCATTCTATGGCCTAAAGTCATATTGTACTGGGTCATATCACCAGCATGTTAGACTACAGATTGACAATACCACCGTGGTAGCATATATCAACCACATGGGTGGAAACAAATCGACATCATGTGACAATCTGGCTAATACAATTTGGCAGTGGTGTATCCAGAGAGATATTTGGATATCAGCTACTTACCTACCAGGAAAACTAAATTTAGTGGCAGACACCAGGTCACGCAAATTTAATGAAAACACCGAATGGATGTTGAATAAAAAAGTATTTGCTGATATTACAGCACAATATGGAACACCAGATATCGATCTATTCGCATCCAGGCTTAATCACCAGTTATCAAATTATGTTTAGTGGGAACCAGACCCTGGGGCAGCGGCGACAGATGCATTTTCGCTGCATTGGGGGAAATTGTTTATTTATGCATTCCCTCCTTTCTGCCTCATCAGCGGGTATTAAGGAAAATACAGCAAGACTCTGCATCTGGTATTGTGGTAGTACCCGATTGGCCTACTCAACCATGGTTCCCAGCGATACTGAACATGGTATTAGAACCATGTATCACCATCCCGAATAGACCAGACTTATTGGTTCATCCCGTAACAATGGATAGCCACCCATGCCATAACTATTTGAATTTATTAATTTGTAGAGTTTAAAAATACCACTACTACCGCTGGGACTGACGGACCGAACAGTGAACATGATTTCGGCGGCCCAAAGACAGTCCACCAAAAAACAGTATCTGGTCTATATCAGGAAGTGGGAGATGTATTGTCACAAAAACAGCATCACCTACAGAGATATGAACATCCCGTCTGTTCTGGAATACCTGGCAGGTCTCCATTATGATGAGGGGCTCAGTTATAGTGCCATTAACTGCGCCAGAAGTGCCCTATCAACTTATCTATGGCAAGGAACAGAGCATCACTTTGTTGGGACTCACCCACTGGTAACAAAACTTATGAGGGGAATTTTTAATACCAATCCCCCAAGAACCAGGTACTCCCAAATATGGGATGTGAGTATTGTCCTGAAGATGCTCAGGAATTGGTCTCCAGCAACAGCTCTGTCCCTACATAGACTGACATTAAAAACAGTCATGCTAATGGCATTGGTCACGGCACAAAGGGTACAGTCATTACATAAATTAAGACTGGACAACATGACTTCTTCATCTGAAAATATTACGTTTCATATTTATGAATTAGTAAAGCAGAACAGACAGGGATCAGCGGGCCTCAATATAGAATTTAGGTCTTACCCAACAGATGATCGTCTCTGTATAGTAAGACATTTGTCGTTATACATGGAGAGAACGAAAATCATCAGAGGCAATGAGAAGGCACTTTTAGTCAGCCATAAGCAACCACACAAAAGAGTGACGGTCCAGACCATCTCAAGATGGCTGAAACAGGTTCTAACACAGGTTGGGGTGGATACTAATATTTTTAAATCTCATTCCACCAGGGCTGCAGCTACATCGGCAGCTATGCAGTTGGATGTACCAATGGACCAAATCCTCAAGGCAGCAGGGTGGTCAGGGGAAAAAACATTCCAACTATTTTATCATAAACCATTCATGAAACCTGGAACGTTTGCAGAAACAATTTTAAGTTCTGTAATTTAATTTACCCCATAAATAGGGGTTATAATTTTGTGTTAATAAATTTTATGGATTTCAATGTCGGATTCATGTCTAAATTATGTTGACACAATTCCTCCTACAGTCATTAAGGCAGATGTGATGCATGGACTCGTTTCCACGGCATGAAATCACAGAGCTTTGAAATCTTCACGTAGTCACTCACGTGACTCCGAAATAAAATAGTAAGATTAAACGAGAACTTACCAGTTCGAAGTTTGATCGTTATTTTATGAGGAGTACGTTGAGGGATTACGTGCCCTCCGCTCCCACCCTTGATCATATACTCAACTGGTATTTCTTTCTCTAATCTTACTATGTTTAAGTCATTACAGTTATCTGTGATTTCACACCGCTGCTTTGAAGAATGACACGCATGCGTCCTGGCGAGGTTCTTCACGTATTCCCTCAACGTACTCCTCATAAAATAACGATCAAACTTCGAACTGGTAAGTTCTCGTTTAATCTTACTATTAAATGCAGTAGAACATTTTACTGCACTCAACTGGGCATAAGAACATAAGAAAATGGGAGCAGAAGTTGGCCACACGACCTCTCAAGTCTGTCCTGCCATTCAGTATGAACGTGGCTGAACTGCTCCAGGCCTCATCTCCTCCTCTGTGCCTGTTCCACAGTCCTCACTTCTCTTCCAATTCCTTTTTAAGTACCCCAATAATCCAGCCTCCACAACCCTCCAGGTAATGCATTCAACATGTACTCACTCAACATGTTGTTCAGGGTGTTTGTGTTTATGCACTGAATACCCAATGGAGAAATGGAGATAAAGCAAGTCATAGTGTCACAGTATCAAAGAGTCATAAAAACTGACCCTTTGGCCCGACTGATCCATGCTGACCAAGATACCCATCTATGCTATTCCCATTTGTCCACGTTTGACCCATATCCCTCTCAACCTTTCCTATCCATGTACCTGTCCAAAATGTATTTTAAATGTTGTTATTGTACCTACCTCAAACACATCGTCTGGCAGTTTGTTACACATATGTACCACCCTCTGTGTGAATAGTTTGTGTACAACGATAAATTGACTCCAGTACTGTTATTTTGGATCTCAACACTGCAATTCATGCCCTCAATTAAACACACAAGGCTGAACTAGAGTTACACAACAAGAAAGGATTTCCGACCAGTGCTGCTGAGAAGGGACATCAAAAAAACCTATTGTACCCTGCTTTCAATATCCATTCCATTGAAGTTAAATGAATCAGTTTCTCATGTAGAGTATAACCTGCTGACAATATTACATTGTGTATCCATCACTCCGGATTAGTGATGGATTTCTAAACATGTGTATTGAGGGACAGATGGGATGTGGGAAGGAAGATTAAGAATATTGTCATCGTTGATTACTTCAGGCATGTCCCTGGCCATGACCTCACCATTAGTTATCCCAATGATGGGCTGACCATTTACTCCATAGAAATAGAGACACACATGTTCACCTGACCCTGTGTGAGAAGCCCTGGCTAAAGGTTATTTTATTCAACAGGCAGTATGATTCTGTATTGTTTGCTGACATGTTTCAGATTACCCTATTTTGAGAGCAATCAAACTTAGCCTCCTTTATCTTTCACTTAGATATCTAGGGTAATCAATCTGTGCTGTAATATGTGTAGTTTAACCAGCCAAAAAAAATATTTCTGGATTTCCCATGATCTCCCCATGATCTGCGTGGGTTTTCTCCGGGATCTCCAGTTTTCTCCCACACTCCACCAAAGATATACAGGTTTGTACAATGGCTTGGTATAAATGTAAATTGGCCCCAGTGTGCAGGATAGCGTTAGTGTGCGGGAATCGCTGGTCGGCGTGGACTCGGTGGGCCGAAGGGCATGTTTCTGCGCTGTATCTTGAGACCAAACTAAACTGGATGCAGAACGGTATTTCAAAGAAGATCAAGAGAGAGAATCAAGAGTGTTTTATTGTCATATGTCCTGAATCAGAACAATGACATTATTACTTGGAACACCACAACATATATGTAAGCATAGTACTCAGAGGTATCGCTCTGGTGCCTGGCCAATAATTCTTAATAAACCTCAAAATCACATTAGTAGGTAGGTTTTATTCCTGTTTTGTGGAACCATGCTACAGATAAACTGGGTGGCATGTATTACATACAACATTATGTTTCAACACCATTTTACGGGCAGTTTAGGCTTTGGCATGTCCTGGTCCACTGTAGGGTTTCTACAAATGCCAATGTTGATTCTTTCTTATACAGCGAGAGGTGATCTGCTGATTTTGAATGGCTTCATTTTGCTCCCCAAATAGAATCTAGGGACAAAAATTGCAATCAGGTTAAAACAAACAAAATGAGAATAACAGCAAATTGCTTTTACAAAGCACATATAATGCATTAACTTATCCCAAATAATAAAAGTTATTTTTGCACCACATATGGAAATGTAATGGTTAATGAATGAAAGCTTGGTCGGAGAGGGTGGACCTTGGTGAAATAATGAGAATTAGGCAGTTGTCCATTTGAGGAAGCATTAGGAGAATGTAACAGTATGTAAATCTAAGGTACACAAAATTGCTGGAGGAACTCAGCGGGTGCAGCAGCATCTATGGAGCGAAGGAAATAGGCGACGTTTCGGGCCGAAACCCTTCTTCAGACTGATGGGGGGTGGGGAAAGAAAGAAGGAAAAAGGGAGGAGGAGGAGCCCGAGGGCGGGCGGATGGGAGGGTGGGAGGAGACAGCTAGAGGGTGAAGGAAGGGGAGGGGACAGCACAGGCTAGCCAAATTGGGGGAATTCAATGTTGATGCCATAAGGACGCAAGGACCCCAGACGGAATATGAGGTGCTGTTCCTCCAATTTCCGCTGTTGCTCACTCTGGCAATGGAGGAGACCCAGGACAGAGAGGTCGGATTGGGAATGGGAGGGGGAGTTGAAGTGCTGAGCCACCGGGAGGTCATGTAGGTTAAGGCGGACTGAGCGGAGGTGTTCGGCGAAACGGTCGCCCAACCTACGCTTGGTCTCACCGATGTAAATTAGCTGACATCTAGAGCAGCGGATGCAGTAGATGAGGTTGGAGGAGATACAGGTGAACCTTTGTCGCACCTGGAACGACTGCTTGGGACCTTGAATGGAGTCGAGGGGGGAGGTGAAGGGACAGGTGTTGCATTTCTTGCGGTATGTAAATCTATGTCCGGTCACTCATACTTCTTGTAAGACAAGGAAGGACGATCCAGGACTATTCCTTTAAGAAAATCATGTGACAGAGATAATGGTCAACTGAGTAAAATTCCAGAACAGCCTGCTGCAAGATCAGTGGTGCTTAAAACTGAAGCCAGGGTGTCGTGCAATTATTTGCTGATAGACATAAAATCTAATCAAAGTCTTTGTCTAGTTCCATGACAACTTAGGCTCCTTCTGGGTTGGAACTCCCTATTAATACCAAGTGCTCCATGACTGAGCTCCGTCAATATTGAAAGTAGTTAGGAAACTTAGCAAAAGATACAATTATGGCAAAGTAGGCTGTAGAACTCGAGGGAGTGTGATTGGATTAATGCAGACATCTGGCCAACCTTGACTGGTACAATCTCACTGATGAATTGGCTGTCATGGAAAGGCTTAAACTCCCTTCAAACAAGTTATCTTGGAGAATAATTTTCAAGCATGGAATAGCTGAGAAGCATTTTCACAAGCTGGTTTATTTCCTGCCAGCTCAGTTACTATTGTCTCCATTGCTTTTCGACAATGATAACCTGATGTAGTAAAATGCTCTGTTAATGATGTGTGACTGGACTATGAGTTGTTCACACCAAATCGTATTAAAATATGAGAGCAAATTAAATCCATGATCAGCAGAAGGATACATTCGGTGACATTACGCATCCTTTTACAATCAATCTGTATCGTAGGGGGCAATTGCCTTGCGTGCCTGTGCACATTAACCTACACTATATGTGTGTGTCTGTATCAACCTGCGCTGTGTGTGTGTGTGTGTGTGTGTGTGTGTCTGTATCAACCTGCGCTGTGTGTGTGTGTGTGTGTGTCTGTATCAACCTGTGCTGTGTGTGTGTGTGTGTGTGTGTGTGTGTGTGTGTGTGTGTGTGTCTGTATCAACCTGCGCTGTGTGTGTGTGTGTCAGTGTCGAGTGTGGTTATCTGTATGTGTTTGTGTATGTGTGGGGTCAACGTGTGTGTTCAGATGCGTGAGGGTGGCTATTTTATTGTGTGCATGTGTGTGTGTGCATGTGTGTCCTAATATGTGTGACTGAAAATGCAACTAGTCATCGACACTCTTGAGGAACTGTTTAAGAACAAGAATGTGGGGGTGAACTGTGTGGGGGTGAACTGTGTGGGTTTGCGGGGAGTGCAAATTCTGCATCGGTGACCTTGTAGCTCTGTGTACTGTAGGTGCTCGTGTATCTTTATGTTTCTCCATACACTTGTAATTATCAAATGAATGTCAGTGTCCAGTAATTTATCGTTCCTTATGCCTCCTTTTTATATCTGTGTCTGTGCATGTTTATATATCTCTCTGTGATGTGCAATAGCAAATGTCACTGTGTGTTTCTCACTGTACCTATGTCTCTGATTCATAATGTAGAAGGAGAAACTAATTTCTTCCGCTGCTATCTCTAACAAAGCTGTAAATATGAAATTAACAGGTTTCGCTGATTGTTTCCCCTCCAACAACATGAATTGCATTTAGACATGGTGCAAAATTCATTTCCTGTCCATTAGCACTAAAAGGTGTAGTATAGTAGTGCAATATTCTCCCCACAAAATCAGCAGTGTTACTCATGGTGTAGATGTTTCTGAAGGTCATCTATATATCAACAATAATACCAACATGAAGTGCCTGCTTTAATTTCAGATAGTTGTGAAGACAAAAGATGGTTTGGGAGTGCTGCTATTTTGATGAGGACAGAGGGCTGTGAATTTAGACCTGTCCTTATTTAACTGGAAGAAGCCTCAGCGTAGCCTTTTAATTTACCCAGCGGATAAGAGCTAAGGCAGGCACCAGTGGGAGCTCTGGGTGGAAACTGATGGGGTGTAGATGATGGTTCTGAGGGGCAGGATGTAGATGAGAAGTAGAACTGGCCCAAGTTTCCACCCTTGGGAGAGCCCAGGGTTAATTGTGCAGTTGCATGAAGAGAGGCTTTTGCAAGTAATTTACTGCGACTGAATAAATAAAAATGGAGCAAGGCAGGTTTTAAACATAGTCTTGAGATATTGTGGAAAGATAATGTGGCCAATCATATTGGCTTTTACAAATAGAAACATAGAAACATAGAAAATAGGTGCAGGAGTAGGCCATTCGGCCCTTCGAGCCTGCACCGCCATTCAATATGATCATGGCTGATCATCCAACTCAGTATCCTGTACCTGCCTTCTCACCATACCCCCTGATCCCTTTAGCCACAAGGGCCACATCTAACTCCCTCTTAAATATAGCCAATGAACTGTCCTCAACTACCTTCTGTGGCAGAGAATTCCAGAGATTCACCACTCTCTGTGTGAAAAATGTTTTTCTCATCTCGGTCCTAAAAGATTTCCCCCTTATACTTAAACTGTGACCCCTTGTTCTGGACTTCCCCAACATCAGGAACAATCTTCCTGCATCTAGCCTGTCCAACCCCTTAAGAATTTTGTAAGTTTCTATAAGATCCCCCCTCAATCTTCTAAATTCTAGCGAGTACAACCCGAGTCTATCCAGTCTTTCTTCATATGAAAGTCCGGACATCCCAGGAATCAGTCTGGTGAACCTTCTCTGTACTCCCTCTATGGCAAGAATGTCTTTCCTTAGATTAGGGGACCAAAACTGTACGCAATACTCCAGGTGTGGTCTCACCAAGGCCCTGTACAACTGCAGTAGAACCTCCCTGCTCCTATACTCAAATCCTTTTGCTATGAATGCTAACATACCATTCGCTTTCTTCACTGCCTGCTGCACCTGCATGCCTACTTCCAATGACTGGTGTACCATGACACCCAGGTCTCGTTGCATCTCCCCTTTTCCTAATCGGCCACCATTCAGATAATAGTCTACTTTCCTGTTTTTGCCACCAAAGTGGATAACCTCACATTTATCCACATTATACTGCATCTGCCATGCATTTGCCCGCTCACCCAGCCTATCCAAGTCACCTTGCAGCCTCCTAGCATCCTCCTCACAGCTAACACTGCCCCCCAGCTTCGTGTCATCCGCAAACTTGGAGATGTTGCATTCAATTCCCTCGTCCAAATCATTAATATATATTGTAAATAGCTGGGGTCCCAGCACTGAGCCTTGCGGTACCCCACTAGTCACTGCCTGCCATTCTGAAAAGGACCCATTTACACCTACTCTTTGCTTCCTGTCTGCCAGCCAGTTCTCTATCCACATCAATACTGAACCCCCAATACCGTGTGCTTTAAGTTTGTATACTAATCTCTTGTGGGACCTTGTCGAAAGCCTTCTGAAAGTCCAGATATAACACATCCACTGGTTCTCCCTTATCCACTCTACTAGTTACATCCTCGAAAAATTCTATAAGATTCGTCAGACATGATTTACCTTTCATAAATCCATGCTGACTTTGTCCAATGATTTCACCACTTTCCAAATGTGATGCTATCCCATCTTTAATAACTGACTAGCAGTTTCCCCACTACCGATGTTAGACTAACTGGTCTGTAATTCCCCGTTTTCTCTCTCCCTTCCTTTTTAAAAAGTGGGGTTACATTAGCTACCCTCCAATCCTCAGGAACTACTCCAGAATCTAAAGAGTTTTGAAAAATTATCACTAATGCATCCACTATTTCTGCAGCTACTTCCTTAAGTACTCTGGGATGCAGCCTATCTGGCCCTGGGGATTTATCGGCCTTTAATCCATTCAATTTACCTAACATCACTTCCCGGCTAACCTGGATTTCACTCAGTTCCTCCATCTCATTTGACCCCCGGTCCCCTGCTATTTCCGGCAGATTATTTATGTCTTCCTTAGTGAAGACAGAAACAAAGTAGTTATTCAATTGGTCTGCCATGTCTTTGTTCCCCATGATCAATTCACCTGTTTCTGACTGCAAGGGACCTACATTTGTTTTAACTAATCTTTTTCTCTTCACATATCTATAAAAACTTTTGCAGATATTTTTTATGTTCCCTGCCAGTTTTCTTTCATAATCTATTTTCCCTTTCCTAATTAAGCCCTTTGTCCTCCTCTAATAGATAAAATAGGAGTCAAGAGTCGGTTATTTTGTTCTTTTAGAAGGTACTTTTAAACTCATCATCTAGGACCAAAAATGTCCTTCAAATAATTGACCTGCACTTCTTTCAATTTGATGAATTACATTCTGTGCTAATATGATATCGCCACAGTGGAGAAGCCAAATACAGATTGCATGACTGTTTGTAGAACACTTCCCTTCAGTCAAAACAATCGTTAGCTCCCAGTCTCATGTCACATTAATTCTACGTCTCACTCTTGCTCTGGTCTTGCCTTTAGCCTCCTATAGTTTTCTACCAAACATTAGCTTAAGTAACTCATCTTCTATCTTTATCTTCATCTACATCATCTTCTATCTGGGCACATTGCAGCCATTCAGATTCAATGCTGGATTCAGAAACTCCAGATAACCAGCCTTTACCGTTTGAGTCAAAAAGATCATCTACCTGTAACATTAACTCAGTTGTTGCCTCTCCAGAGATACATTGTCTGAGCTGCTGATTATTTCCATCTTTGGCTTTAGCTCAGGTTTTTTTGTCAACTGTTGTGCTCTTGTATCTCAGTCCCAGCATGTTATTTCTCCTTTTTTACTCTACATTTATCCAAGCTCATCTATAAACCAGACAGTACCAATAGCATTGTATCCCTTAGAATGATATCTGCCTCCACTCAATCAAAGGTGTCCCGTCTGCTCTCTTCCAAACTCCACCTCTGCCACTTAAAACACATCTTCCTCACTTTTCTAAGGTAGACAAAAATGCTGGAGAAACTCAGCGGGTGAGGCAGCATCTATGGAGTGAAGGAATAGGTGGCGTTTTGGGTCGAGACCCTTCTTCAGAGACACTTCCACACTTTTCTAGTCATGATGAAGGGTTATTGATCTGAAAGGGTCAAGTCTGTTCCTCTATCTACACACCCTGCCAATTTCCAGCACTTTCTATTTTTATTACTCATGAACAAACTTTTTTCTAGGTCCCTGTATATTTGTTGGATTTGTTTTGTTATCTAAATGAGAACTAATAAATTTAAAATACTCATTCCCTTATTATGCTTGTCACTGCATGTTTCCATTAATATTCATCGTCCTGTAATCCTTCAAGGACCACAATCCTCCAATCCGGACCTTTGCTGAATCCTTTCACCCACCGTTCATAATCTAGTTTTAGATCCTACATTTTGGATATCCCTATCCCCTATCCCCTTCCCCCTCCCCCGCAACTTCCATCTCTTCATCAACCTGAAATGACCATTTGTTTTGATTGCCATCATTTCCTACATCTTCTATTCCCAATCAAGTATCAACCTTCTTGGCTCAGCGTTGCTTTTAGCCTGATTATGTTCAGGTGAGTCACTTGCCCTCTCAGGCCAGGTTGGTTCAAAGAACAGCAGGGAAAGTCTCCCCACTGTCTTAATTGGTATTTATCCTTCAATCATTGTCTATGGAGCAAGCTATTAACTCATCATCATGGAGTCATACAGGTGAACAACATGGAAATGGGCCCTTCCATACATGACCACATCCATGCCAACCATATTGCCTATCTTCACTAATCTCATTTGCTTGCATTAGATCTCTATCCTTCTATGCCTCATCTACTTAAGTGCCCGTCTAAATGTAGTGATTGTATCTCATTCCACCACCTCCTCTGGCAGTGGGTTCCAGATATTAACCATCTCTTGTAAAATAACATTCCCCGTCTATGCCTCTCATCATTTCATATAGCTCTATCAGTAGCAATGTTACAAAATGTTGAGATTTTAAAAATCAAGTCTTTAATTTATCCCATCAGATAAAGCATAAAAATAAGTTTAATTTGACACCTAATTCACTTTCATATTTTCAGTATTAAAAAAGTTATGGCCATTTTCATACTCGGAAATTGGCATCTTGTTCCCTATTAGTATACAAACTTAAAGCACACGGCATTGGGGGTTCAGTATTGATGTGGATAGAGAACTGGCTGGCAAACAGGAAGCAAAGAGTAGGAGTAAACGGGTCCTTTTCACAATGGCAGGCAGTGACTAGTGGGGTACCGCAAGGCTCAGTGCTGGGACCCCAGCTATTTACAATATATATTAATGATCTGGATGAGGGAATTGAAGGCAATATCTCCAAGTTTGCGGATGACACTAAGCTGGGGGGCAGTGTTAGCTGTGAGGAGGATGCTAGGAGACTGCAAGGTGACTTGGATAGGTTGGGTGAGTGGGCAAATGTTTGGCAGATGCAGTATAATGTGGATAAATGTGAGGTTATCCATTTTGGTGGCAAAAACAGGAAAGCAGACTATTATCTAAATGATGGCCGACTAGGAAAAGGGGAGATGCAGCGAGACCTGGGTGTCATGGTACACCAGTCATTGAAAGTAGGCATGCAGGTGCAGCAGGCAGTGAAGAAAGCGAATGGTATGTTAGCTTTCATAGCAAAAGGATTTGAGTATAGGAGCAGGGAGGTTCTACTGCAGTTGTACAGGGTCTTGGTGAGACCACACCTGGAGTATTGCGTACAGTTTTGGTCTCCAAATCTGAGGAAGGACATTATTGCCCTAGAGGGAGTGCAGAGAAGGTTCACCAGACTGATTCCTGGGATGTCAGGACTGTCTTATGAAGAAAGACTGGATAGACTTGGTTTATACTCTCTAGAATTTAGGAGATTGAGAGGGGATCTTATAGAAACTTATAAAATTCTTAAGGGGTTGGACAGGCTAGATGCAGGAAGATTGCTCCCGATGTTGGGGAAGTCCAGGACAAGGGGTCACAGCTTAAGGATAAGGGGGAAATCCTTTAAAACCGAGATGAGAAGAACTTTTTTCACACAGAGAGTGGTGAATCTCTGGAACTCTCTGCCACAGAGGGTAGTCGAGGCCAGTTCATTGGCTATATTTAAGAGGGAGTTAGATGTGGCCCTTGTGGCTAAGGGGATCAGAGGGTATGGAGAGAAGGCAGGTACGGGATACTGAGTTGGATGATCAGCCATGATCATATTGAATGGCGGTGCAGGCTCGAAGGGCCGAATGGCCTACTCCTGCACCTAATTTCTATGTTTCTATTGCTTTTTCATTGACTTAACACAAAAGCTGTGATCGAGAACATTTAAAAGCCGATAACTTTCTTAAAATTTTAGAGAACGGAAATAAATTTTCAGTTATTATAGATTGAAGCATTCTGAAACAAATATGAAACATTCTTACTTAGATGACTTGAAATTAAAGCATATAATTAGTTAGTTACCTAATTGTAGCTAATTACAAAATTCAATTACTAGATCTAAACATCTATCCATTTCTTAAGAATAGATTAACATTTTTAAATAGCCTAAGTCTCCAAATAACATTCACACAAGAATTCACAATATAACATAATTTTTAAATCACATTGTCATGGGTTTATAGGCCAAATGGAAGGAATTTAATGTTTAATACCTGTAAATTAATGGTCATTGCGAGTGGGATTTTCTGGAACGGGACCATTTGGAACATTCAGGTTGCTGTGAATTTAGTCCCCCATATCGGCAGCAAATACACTGCTGGTTCTTCGGGGGGAAAAATCACCGTTTCGCAACTTAAAATGTGAATTAAATACATCTTAACACTTTTATACATAAAAATAAACTACTTTCTTTTACCTGGTCCTCCATAAAATCCGTCCCAGTTGTCGGCATTGACGGCTTCAGAAGCTGATTTTAAAATCATTCCAGCGATTAACTTGTCGGGTGAATATTTTTTTAAAATACACAGAACGGCCGTAGGAACGATTCTTTAGCAGCATCTTGCACTCCAACAAATATAATTCAGGACCAGGTCGGGAAAAAACCCAGTTTTAACCCCGTCCCCCCCACCCTTCAAACGCTCCAAAATCGCGCACACGGCCAGTGGCAGAATTGCAGCGCCGCTGAAGGTAAGTTTTGTAACATACCTACTATCAGGTTTTTCCTCAGCTTCCTTCACTCCAGGGAAAACAACAAAACGTATCCAAAATCTCCCCATAACTAAAGGCTTCCAATACATTCTGATGTATCTCCTCTGCACTTTCTGCAATGCAATCACACATTTGAATAGTGTGCTGACCAATACTGCACACAATGCTCCAGTCAACCCATGTTGTGTAAAGTTCCAATTAACGTGTGTTTAGTAAAGCCCCAATTATTTTATTCTATGCTCTGACATATGAAAACAAGCATGCCATCCTATCTACCTGCGTTACCACTCTCAGGGAACTATGAACTTGAGCCCCAAGGTCACCCTGTTCAGCAGCTTTCCTTAGGGCCTTACCATTTACTGTATATGTCCAACATTGCAATTGTAATAAGCACTTGTCAAAAAGCATTGTATCCCTTAGCATGATATCTGCCTCCACTCAATTATAGGTGGCCCATCTGCTCTCTTCCCAACTCCACCTCTCTGCCACTTAAAACACATCTTCCTCACTTTAAGCACTTGTCAAAAGCCTTATTAAAATCCATATGGACAGCAACCATTGCCCTAGCTTCATACATTTTCTCAGTTACCTGCTCAAAATAAATATTCATATTCGTGAGACAGGATTTTCCTCGCACAAAGTCAAGTTGACTACTCTAATCAGCCCCTGCCTTTCCAAGCGTACATAAGTCCTCTCCCTTGAAATTGTCTCCAATCAATTTTCTGCCACTGAAATAAGGCTCACTGGCAGGTATGAACTAGCTTCTTCCTGCTGCCCTTCATAAGGAAAATATCAGGATTAGTTATCCTCCAGTGTTCGGGTACCTTACCTGTCGCCAACAATGCAAAGATGTCACCAGCAAACATTCCTCTGCTTTCTTTGACATTTTTTGGATAGATCTCCTTTGGCTAGGGGATTTATCAAGCATGATGCGTTCCCAGGAACCCAACACCCTCTCCTTTTTAACACTGACATCAGTTGTTCAAAGGTTGTTTATTATCACATGTACCAAGGTGCAGTGACATTTAGTTTGCATACTGACCAGTAAGATATGTCAGAGAGGATTTTACTTCGGAGTCACGTGAGTGACTACGTGAAGAACCCGCTTCCAACGCATGCGTGTCATATCGCTACACGCATTGCACGAGTCAACAGATGGGTGGAGGATATCCCCCAGTAACGGGAGAAGACAAAAGGGCCAGCAAAAGGCAGGTAAGGACTCTGCATTTTTTATTCACAGCAAAATGGACAGAGTAAAAAGGAAGCGGTCTGCTAAAAAGCTGCCCGAGAAACGCGTTGTAAACGTGGATGAACGGCAGAGACAGCAGCCGTCGGCTCTAGAGGCCTCGGTAGAGGAATCAGCTGTGCCAGAAATCATTCTGGCACCGACGAAACTTACTCACCGGCCGGGAGGCAAAGCTCAAACGAAAACGCACCATCTAGCAGAGCCCGACTTGGAGCAGCAGCGGGCGACCAGCCCATATCAATATCGGACCAGGGCTGAACGGGTGCGGGAGACGGAACAACCCCGCTATGAGTGGCTGCATACGGAGCAGCCAGGAGAAACAGCTGACCGGGAACAAACGTGGACCGACAGTCAGGACCGGTGTGGCCAGCGGCGGGACGAGGAAAGCCCGCAAACCAGCACCCGTGAGTACCGGGGACGGGAACAGCTGGGATACAGAGAACAGCAGCACACTGCTGAAATGCTGCAGGAATGGGAGCAGCCAAAAATAGCAAGTGCAGCTCACCGTCTAAATGAGCTGCTGGAGGAGCTCCTTCATAGTGGCAGTCCCATGAATGTGGAGACTAGCCACAGTGGGCAGACAAGCCCCATATGGGTACCCCGTGAGGGACCCCCTGAAATCTCGACCTCTTCGGAGGAGAGTGGGCAGGACCCTGATGGGCCAGACCCTGATCACACAGCTTCCCATGATCCTGAATCTGCAGAAAAACATACACTGCTGGACATGGTGGCTGATTACTACAAACCAAGTCAAACAGGGGCAGACTTGGATTCCAGGATGGCAGCCAGTATTAACTACATGTCTGGCCATCAACTCCAACAACAAATATTCACAGAGACACTGGCCAGACATCTGCCACCTGGTAACTGTGATGCATTACAAATCCCCAGTGTCAACCAATGCATTTGGAAGCATATGGGGAGGGATATCAGGAACCAGGACCTCAAAATCCAGAAAGCCTTAAAGGGGCTTACGGCAGGGATCACAGCTTACATCTGCACCCTGGACAAAACAGAGCAAACTAAAGGCCACCAAGACGCACTAGCCCTGTTCTGTAATGTACAATATGAGCTGAATAGCATGCGGAGGGCTGCTATTCAGCCAGCACTGGATCCTAAATATGCAACAATTTGCAAACAAAGAGCCGTTAAAACCCCAACCCTTTTGTTTGGGGAAGCCAAGACACTGGGGCTCATCAAAACCAGCGCAAAGGCTTATTTTGGATCACGGTACCAGCCACATGGAAGACCGAAAAGTGTGGCTTATATCAGTGGCAGTGCCAGAACCCAATATAACCCGCAGCAGCCTTCTTTTAGGGTATGGCCAGGGACGGCCACCCTGGAGGATGCGGAAGCCTCAACCTCCAGTACAACCACGAACACGAATAAAAACAAAACCCCTTTTTTTCAAAAAACAAAGAAAATAATACAACCACCAGTAACCATGGAGGTAGGTGGGTGTGGTTCTTTTGTAAAAAAAGGGACCCACGACGGTGGGAGGGAGGTTGCAATACTACAGTGACGAATGGTGTAAAATCACTACAGATTCGTATATTCTAAGCAGTATTCAGGGTTATCTGATAGAATTTACTCATCCCAATAACCCCCCAGTACAACATACACCAGAAAGGCATTTCGTCCTTACAAAAACCGAACAATCTAAAGCCCACACGGAGCTACAACGATTGTATACAAAAGGTGTAATTGAGCATACTACTCATGAACAATTAGAATTTGTATCAAACATATTTATTAAAAATAAAAAAGATGGGGGTTGCCGGATTATCATTGACCTTTCAACCCTAAACACATTCATTCAATATGTTCATTTTAAGATGGATACCTTTATCACTGCTAAAGAATTAGTGTCAGCTGGGTTCCATATGGCAAGCATTGACTTAAAAGATGCATACTATACAGTACCCATCAGAAGGGAACACAGACGGTATTTGAAATTTAACTGGATGGGGGAACTTTGGCAATATAGAGCCTTACCAAATGGGCTAACATCAGCCCCCAGATTATTTACAAAAATTCTGAAACCAGCTTTGGCTTTGTTACGTAAACAAAGCCATAGGGTGATGGCATATTTAGACGACATTTTTATTGTTGGCAAAACTTACGAATTGGCACATCAAACAGTACTTGCCACAAAACAATTGTTTGAACAACTAGGGTTTATCATCCATCCAGTCAAGTGTAAATTGATACCAGCAACTAATATGGATTATTTAGGTTTCACCATTAACACGGTCAATATGTTAGTAACTTTACCAATAGATAAAGCTGTAGCCCTACAGGAGGATTGCAGCGAGCTTCTTAACACCAACAGACCCTCCATTAGACGGGTAGCCCGGATGATTGGGAAGATTGTGGCTACATTCCCGGCCACACAATTTGGGCCATTACATTATCAAAATTTGCAAAGAACAAAAATTAGAGCACTCAAATTTAACAAGGGTCATTTTGATAGACCTATGGAGCTGCCTACGGAAGCTATACTTGAACTACAGTGGTGGGAACATAACATTAGGTATTGCTCCAACCCAATCATTATTGACAACCCGTCTATGGTATTACAAACAGATGCCGGCGCCATTGGTTGGGGAGCCACTAATTGTGTTTCTAGTTGTGGAGGGAGGTGGAAGACAGAGGAGGCAGTATTACTTAACACACGTGGTATTAACTGCCTAGAGATGTTAGGGGCATTTTATGGCCTAAAGTCATATTGCTCAGCAATTAACCACCAGCATGTACGATTACAAATTGATAATACCACCGCGGTGGCATATATAAATCACATGGGTGGAAATATATCAACATCTTGTGATCAATTGGCAAATTTAATTTGGCAATGGTGTATCCAAAGAAACATTTGGATATCGGCAACATACCTACCAGGTAAGCTAAATTTAGTGGCAGACACCAGATCACGCAAATTTAACGAAAATACGGAATGGATGTTAAATAAAAATGTATTTGCTGAAATTACAGCAAAATATGGTAGACCAGATATTGATCTTTTTGCATCCAGGTTGAATCACCAATTACCAACGTATGTGTCCTGGGAACCAGACCCTGGGGCAGAAGCTACAGATGCTTTCTCACTGCATTGGGGGAAATGGCTTTTTTATGCATTTCCCCCGTTCTGCCTCATCAATCGGGTACTAAGGAAAATTCAACAAGATTCGGCATCTGGGATTCTCATAGTACCCGATTGGCCTACTCAACCGTGGTATTCGGTCATACAGGGGATGGTGTTAGAACCATGTGCCCTTATTCGACATAACCCAAATTTATTAATTCATCCAGTGACTGGGGGCAGTCACCCATGCCATAAGACAATGGATTTGTTGATTTGTAGAATCTGAAAGACCTACTACACGGCATGGAGCTGTCAGACAGGACGATGAATCTCATCACATCCGCACAAAGACTGTCAACACGGAAGCAGTACCTCGGACACATCAAGGGCTACAGTGCCATCAATAGTGCCAGAAGTGCACCCTCCAATTACCTATCGCAAGGAACGGAGCGGCACACGGTGGGAACGCACCCCCTGGTAACAAAACTTATGAGGGGCATATTAAATGCAAAACCCCCTAAAACCAGGTACTCCAGAATCTGGGATGTGGGTGTCGTTTTGAACATGCTGAGGAGCTGGTCGCCCATAACAGCATTATCACTTCGGAAACTGACCATGAAGATGGTTATGCTCATGGCGTTAGTTACCGCACAACGAGTCCAGTCATTAAACAAACTGAGCCTGGACTGCTTGATCATCTCACCCGAGAAACTGGTGTTTGTCATACATGATTTAATAAAACAAACTATCTCAAGGTGGCTCAAATGTGTCCTAAAGATGGCAGGAATAGACACTAATGTTTCAAATCTCATTCCACCAGGGCTGCAGCAACATCCGCAGCAAAAAATGTGGAGGACTTTCCAAAGGTTTTATAACAAACCAGTTTTGGAGCCATCATCGTTTTTCTGAAAGCGTTTTACGCTCAATAATATAACTTGCCCGAAAGGTTACAGGGCTATGATTTCAATTTAATAAATTTATTTTTCGTTATACCACACAAGTCTTTGTATAAGTGTGTTTAAAAAATTACTAATGATACCTTCTCCCAATACCCAAGGCAGTTGTGAAGCATGGACTCGTTCCACGGCATGAGGTCACAGAGCTTTGAAATCTTCACGTAGTCACTCACGTGACTCCGAAGTAAAATAGTAAGATTAAACGAGAACTTACCAGTTTGAAGTTTGATCTGTATTTTATGAGGAGGAACGTTGAGGGAATACGTGCCCTCCGCTCCCACCCTCCTATGATCATATCAAAACTGGTATCTCTTTGATAATCTTACTATGTTAGGTCATTATAGTTTCTGTGACCTCACACCGCTGCTTTGAAGAATGACACGCATGCGTTGGAAGCGGGTTCTTCACGTATTCCCTCAACGTTCCTCCTCATAAAATACAGATCAAACTTCAAACTGGTAAGTTCTCGTTTAATCTTACTATTCTCTTGACCTTCTACAGGTGTACAGTAGAGAGCATAGTTACTGGTTGCATCACGGCCTGGTTCAGCAACTTAGAAACATAGGGAAACATAGAAAAATAGGTGCAGATGGAGGCCATTCGGCCCTTCGAGCCAGCACCGCCATTCATTGTCATCATGGCTGATCGTCCCAATCAATAACCCATGCCTGCCTTCTCCCCATACCTTTGATTCCACTAGCCCCTAGAGCTCTAACTCTCTCTTAAATCCATCCAGTGACTTGGCAACTCTCTGGGTGAAAATGTTTTTTCTCACCTCAGTCGTAAATGGCTTCCCCTTTATTTTAAGACTGTGGCCCCTGGTTCTGGACTCGCCCAACATTGGAAACATTTTTCCTGCATCTAGCTTGCCCAGTCCTTTTATAATTTTATATGTTTCTATAAGAAACCCAGTCATCCTTCTAAACTCCAGTGAATACAAGCCTAGTCTTTTCAATCTTTCCTCATATGACAGTCCCGCCATCCCAGGGATCAATCTCATGAACCTACGCTTCACTGCCTCAATCACAAGGATGCCCTTCCTCAAATTAGGAGACCAAAACTGTACACAATACTCCAGATGTGGTCTCACCAAAGCCCTATACACCATTCCATTAGCTTTCTTCACTACCTTAAATGTGTATATTTTAATGCTAGGAGCATTGTAAGAAAAGTGGATGAACTTAGAGCCTGGATTGACACCTGGAAGTATGATGTTGTGGCGATCAGTGAAACATGGTTGCAGGAGGGCTGTGATTGGAAACTAAATATTCCAGGATTTCGTTGCTTCAGGTGTGATAGAATTGGAGGGGCAAGAGGTGGAGGTGTTGCATTGCTTATCAGGGAAGATATTACAGCAGTGCTTTGGCAGGATAGATTAGAGGGCTCGTCTAGGGAGGCTATTTGGGTGGAACTGAGAAATGGGAAAGGGGTAGCAACACTTATAGGGGTGTATTATAGACCGCCAAATGGGGAACGAGAATTGGAAGAGCAAATATATAAGGAGATTGCAGATATTAGTAGTAAGCACAAGGTAGTGATTGTGGGAGATTTCAATTTTCCACACATAGACTGGGAAACACATTCTGTAAATGGGCTGGATGGGTTGGAGTTTGTAAAATGTGTGCAGGATAGTTTTTTGCAACAATACATAGAAGTACCTACTAGAGAAGGGGCGGTACTGGACCTCCTGTTAGGAAATGAGACGGGTCAGGTGGCAGAGGTATGCGTTGGGGAACAGTTCGGGTCCAGTGATCACAATACCATTAGTTTCAATATAATTATGGAGAGGGACAAAACTGGACCTAGGGTTGAGATTTTTGATTGGAGAAAGGCTAACTTTGAGGAGATGCGAAAGGATTTAAAAGGAGTAAATTGGGACAGTTTGTTTTATGGGAAAGATGTGGAAGAGAAATGGAGTACATTTAAAGGTGAAATTTTAAGAGTACAGAATCTTTATGTCCCTGTTCGGTTGAAAGGAAATCGTAAAAATTGTAAAGAGCCATGGTTTTCAAGGGAAATTGGACACTTGGTTCGGAAAAAGAGGGAGATCTACAATAGTTATAGGCAGCATGGAGTAAATGAGGTGCTTGAGGAGTATAAAGAATGTAAAAAGAATCTTAAGAAAGAAATTAGAAAAGCTAAAAGAAGATATGAGGTTGCTTTGGCAAGTAAGGTAAAAGTAAATCCGAAGGGTTTCTACCGCTATATTAATAGCAAAAGGATAACTAGGGATAAAATTGGGCCATTAGAGAGTCAGAGTGGCCAACTATCTGCAGAGCCAAAAGAGATGGGGGAGATATTGAACAGTTTCTTTTCTTCGGTATTCACCAAGGAGAAGGATATTGAATTATGTGAGGTAAGGGAAACAAGTAGAGTAGCTATGGAAACTATGAGGATCAAAGAAGAGGAAGTACTGACACTTTTGAGAAATATAAAAGTGGATAAGTCTCCAGGTCCGGACAGGATATTCCCTAGGACATTGAGGGAAGTTAGTGTAGAAATAGCAGGGGCTATGGCAGAAATATTTCAAATGTCATTAGAAACGGGAATAGTGCCGGAGGATTGGCGTACTGCGCATGTTGTTCCATTGTTTAAAAAGGGGTCTAAGAGTAAACCTAGCAATTATAGACCTGTTAGTTTGACGTCAGTGGTGGGCAAATTAATGGAAAGAATACTTAGAGATAATATATATAAGCATCTGGATAAACAGGGTCTGATTAGGAACAGTCAACATGGATTTGTGCCTGGAAGGTCATGTTTAACTAATCTTCTTGAATTTTTTGAAGACGTTACTCGGGAAATTGATGAGGGTAAAGCAGTGGATGTTGTGTATATGGACTTCAGTAAGGCCTTTGACAAGGTTCCTCATGGAAGGTTGGTTAAGAAGGTTCAATGGTTGGGTATTAATGGTGGAGTAGCAAGATGGATTCAACAGTGGCTGAATGGGAGATGCCAGAGAGTAATGGTGGATGGTTGTTTGTCAGGTTGGAGGCCAGTGACGAGTGGGGTGCCACAGGGATCTGTGTTGGGTCCACTGTTGTTTGTCATGTACATCAATGATCTGGACGATGGTGTGGTAAATTGGATTAGTAAGTATGCAGATGATACTAAGATAGGTGGGGTTGCGGGTAATGAAGTAGAGTTTCAAAGTAAGTCTACAGAGAGATTTATGCCAGTTGGAAGAGTGGGCTGAAAGATGGCAGATGGAGTTTAATGCTGATAAGTGTGAGGTGCTACATCTTGGCAGGACAAATCAAAATAGGACGTACATGGTAAATGGTAGGGAATTGAAGAATGTAGGTGAACAGAGGGATCTGGGAATAACTGTGCACAGTTCCCTGAAAGTGGAATCTCATGTAGATAGGGTGGTAAAGAAAGCTTTTGGTGTGCTGGCCTTTATAAATCAGAGCATTGAGTATAGAAGTTGGGATGTAATGTTAAAATTGTACAAGGCATTGGTGAGGCCAATTCTGGAGTATGGTGTACAATTTTGGTCGCCTAATTATAGGAAGGATGTCAACAAAATAGAGAGAGTACAGAGGAGATTTACTAGAATGTTGCCTGGGTTTCAGCAACTAAGTTACAGAGAAAGGTTGAACAAGTTAAGGCTTTATTCTTTGGAGCGCAGAAGGTTAAGGGGGGACTTGATAGAGGTTTTTAAAATGATGAGAGGGATAGACAGAGTTGACGTGGAAAAGCTTTTCCCACTGAGAGTAGGGAAGATTCAAACAAGGGGACATGACTTGAGAATTAAGGGACTGAAGTTTAGGGGTAACATGAGGGGGAACTTCTTTACTCAGAGAGTGGTAGCTGTGTGGAATGAGCTTCCAGTGAAGGTTGTGGAGGCAGGTTCGTTTTTATCATTTAAAAATAAATTGGATAGTTATATGGATGGGAAAGGAATGGAGGGTTATGGTCTGAGCGCAGGTATATGGGACTAGGGGAGATTATGTGTTCGGCACGGACTAGAAGGGTCGAGATGGCCTGTTTCCGTGCTGTAATTGTTATATGGTTATTATATGGTTATTATATGGTTACCTGCTGTACCTGCACGCGAACTTTCAGTGACTGTTGTACAAGGACGCCCAGGTCTCACTGCACCTCCCCCTTACCTAACCTAACCCAATTGAGATAATAATCTGCCCCCTTGTTTTTGCCGCCAAAGTGGATAACCTCACATTTATCTATATTATACTGCGTCTGCCAACTTGAATGTCCAGGAGTGAAGAAGACTGCAAAGAGTTGAGAACACTGCCCAGTCCATCACCGGCTCTGACCTCCCCACATTCGAAGGGAATTACCGGAATCATTGCCTCAAAAAGTCAGCCAGCATAATCAGAGACCCACACACCCCTGGCCACACACTCATTTCAATCCTTCCATCAGGAAGAAGGTACAGGAGCCTGGTTCAGGTTCAGGAACATCTTCTTCCCTGCAGTCATTCAGCTATTAAATGCTACAACCTCAAATAAGGTCTGAACTACATAGATTATTATTATTAATTACAGTATTATTTTTTGTTTATTGTACTTACGTATATGTGCGTATATGTGTGTATATATATATATCTATCTATCTATCTATCTATCTATCTATCTATCTATCTATCTATCTATCTATCTATCTATCTATCTATCTATCTATCTATCTATCTATCTATCTATCTATCTATTCTATCAATATATAAAACTGTGTGCCTGTCGCCTGCCGTCCATCCGGCTGCCGGCTGCCTTTCTTCCTTTTGATTAGTTTCCATCGTGTGATGTCACAATGCCCAATGCTCGCAGATGTCCAATCACAATGCCCAATGCTCGCAGATGTCCAATCGGAATGGATCCACTTACATGGACGGCTGCTGGCTGCATTTCTTCCTTTGATTCACTGCAACTCCGAAACCAGACGCAGAATCGCCGACATCTTTTCCATTTCGGTAGAGATTTCATTTTTCTTTCTAAGTATCTGCTCCTCATTACATTTCGTCGTGTTTAAGTACACGTTTTTAATCAAATCCTTCCCCCCCCCCCCCCAATATTTCAAAAGTAAACTGGCTTCTCACCCATAGAAGCAGCACCAGCTCCTGGTGAACGTTCCATCGTGTGATGTCACAATGCCCAATGCTCACAGATGTCCAATCGGAATGGATTCATTTACATATGCCTTTGCAGGAGCCCCAGCCCCTGGTGAACGTTTCATTGGGTGATATCACAATGCCCAATGTTCACATATGTCCAATCGGAACTTAAGAGGGAGTTAGATGTGGCCCTTGTGGCTAAAGGGATCAGGGGATATGGAGAGAAGGCAGGTACAGGATACTTAGCTGGATGATCAGCCATGATCATATTGAATGGTGGTGCAGGCTCAAAGGGCCGAATGGCCTACTCCTGCACTTAATTTCTATGTTTCTATGTTTCCCTCTCCTCACCCCTCTCCCTCTACCACCCATCTCTCTTTCCCCCACCCCCCTTCCCTCTCTACCCCACCCCCTTCCCTCTCTCCCCCTGCCCCCTTCCCCTACCCCTCTGTCCCTCTTCCACCACTCCCCCTACCCCTTCCTCCCCACTCTTCCACTTCTCTCCCCTTACCCCATCCCTCTCCCTCCCCCACCCCTCTCTCTTCCCCTCCCTTTCCCTTTCTCCCCCACCCCTTCCTCTTACCCCTCTGTTCCTCTTCCACCACTCCCCCGTCCTTCTTCCACCACTCCCGCTACCCCTCTACCCCTCCCTCCCTCCCTCCCCACTCTTCCACTTCTCCCCCCCTTCTCTCCTCCCCCCTCCCTCTCCTCACCCCTCTCCCTCTCCCATCCCTCTCTCCCCCACCCCCTTCCCTCTCTCCCCCCACCCCCTTCCCCCTATCCCTCTGTCCGTCTTCCATCACTCCCCCTACCCCTCTCCTCCTCCCTCCCCACTCTTCCACTTCTCTCCCCCCACCCCCTCCACTCTCCCTCCCCACTCTTTCCCCTCTCTCCCCCACCCCTCTCCCTCCCTCTTCCCCTCCCTCCCCATCCCCCCTCCCCCACATCTCTCTCCCCATCCCCCTCTCTCACCCCCTACCCCGCTCTCCTTTCTCTCCCAAATCTGTCCCGTTTCCTCCTCCTCCTCTCCCCTCCCTCCCCTCTTCTCAACCCCCCCCCCCCCCCTGTGTGTTTGGGGGTGGTTAATGTGAGTGTTATGCCGCCGCCCCCCCCCCCCCCCCCCAATATTTCAAAAAATACTGGCTTCTCACCCATAGAATCAGCCCCAGCCCCTGGTGAACGTTCCATCGTGTGATGTCACAATGCCCAATGCTCAAATACATTGTTGCCATAGAGGGAGTACAGAGAAGGTTCACCAGACTGATTCCTGGGATGTCAGGACTTTCATATGATGAAAGACTGGATAGACTTGGCTTGTACTCGCCAGATTTTAGAAGATTGAGGGGGTATCTTATAGAAACGTACAAAATTCTTAAGGGGTTGGACAGGCTAGATGCAGGAAGATTGTTCCAGATGTTGGGGAAGTCCAGAACAAGGGATCACAGTTTAAGGATAAGGGGTAAATCTTTTAGGACCGAGATGAGAAAAACATTTTTCACACAGAGAGTGGTGAATCTCTGAAATTCACTGGCACAGAAGGTAGTTGAGGCCAGTTCATTGGCTATATTTAAGAGGGAGTTAGATGTGGCCCTTGTGGCTAAAGGGATCAGGGGGTATGGAGAGAAGGCAGGTACGGGATACTGAGTTGGATGATCAGCCATGATCATATTGAATGGTGGTGCAGGCTCGAAGGGCCGAATTGGTTACTCCTGCACTTAATTTCTATGTTTCTATGTTTCCCTCTCATCACCCCTCTCCCTCTGCCACCCATCCCTCTCTCCTCCACCCCCTTCCCTCTCTCCGCCCGCCCCCTTCCTCCTACCCCTCTGTCCCTCTTCCATCACTACCCCTACCCCTCTCCTCCTCCCTCTCCTCCTCCCTCCCCACTCTTCCACCTCTCCCCCTTCCCCCTCCACTCTCCCTCCCCACTCTATCCCCTCTCTCCCCCCACCCCTCTCCCCCTCCATCCCTCCTCCCCCCACTCCCCATCCCCCCTCCCCCACATCTCTCTCCCCATCCCCCTCTCTCACCCCCTACCCCGCTCTCCTTTCCATCCCAAACCGGTCCCGTTTCCTCCTCCTCCAGAGATATTAAAACTCTGTGTGTGTGTGTGTTTCTGGTTGTGTGTGTTTGTGGGTGCCAGCCTTTGATTCATTGCTACGCCAACACCACACGCAGAAACTCCGAGATGTTTTCCATTTCGGTAGAGATTTCACTTTTACATTCTCAAATCCACTCCTCATTAAATTTTGTCGTGTTTATGTACACATTTTAAATAAAAACCTCCCCCCACCCCCTCCCAAAAATGTCAAAATATTTTTTTTTTAAAACAGCACTCACCCATAGAATGATCCGGAGGAGGCGCTGTCCTGAACGGCTGCATGTCCTGCAGCTGTCCGTTTTTTTCCCTTCTTTTTTATTATTTTTAGTTTGTTAAGTGTACAGTCAGGGGGTCTAAATCTTTTTATGTGTGGGGGGTGGTGGGGGGGAAGGGGGAAACTGCTTTTCTAAGTCCCTACCTGGTCGGAGGGGTTGCCTTCCTCCAAGCAGCGTCTTCGACCTGTCCTCGCGGCCTACCAGCGGGTCCTGGAGCGACGTTTCCCTGAGGGGACCTGGCCAGAACATCGGCTTTGGCGGCGGTGCAGAACATCGGCGTTGGCGGCGGCGCAGAACATCGGCTTTGGCGGCGGCACAGCACTGGAGCGCTGTCGTGGAGCGGGTGATGCGTTTCCTGGGTCGCCACGCTGGGACTCCAGTATGCTTGGTACCGCCGAGGAAAACATCGTGGAGCCGCGGTTCTGCGGAGCGTCCAGCTGCGACGTTGAACTTACATCTCGCCGAGATCACCAGTGTGCGGAGCTCCGTCTGGCGTGGTCTGTTGGCTTGGAAGCCGCAGGCTCCGGTGGGAAGGCGGCCGTTCCTGGCACCCCAAGCCGCTGGGGGTTCTCCCGACGCCGTAGTACCATCACCCGGCGAGAACATCAGGCGCCGTGGCGGCGACTGCGGAGGCCTCAATAGGCCCGACTTTGTGCCTGCCCCCACAGTGGGAATCACTGTGGGGGGATGTTTTTATGTTTTGGTGTTGAACTTCTTCATGAATACTGTGTTGTATTTTTATTAGTGTGCTGCAAGGACATCAGAATTTCCCCTGAATAAGGGGATTAATAAAGTCTATCAATCAATCAATCGAACGCTCCATCGTGTGATGTCACAATGCCCAATGCTCACAGATGTCCAATCAGAATAGATCTCTGTTTACGAGATATGACTTTGCACCAGCCCCAGCCCCCCACCCCCGCAGCCTGTGTCGAAGCGCGTGATCACGTGTGTGGGAATAGAGAAAGAGGATTGGGGGTGATAGGGAATGGGGAATAGATGGCCTGCCCCTACCCCTCCCCCTTCCACTCTCCCCCCACCCCTCTCCCCCTCCCTTCACACTCTTCCCCCTCCCTTCCCTACCCCATCTCCATCCTCCATTCCCTCCCCTCCTCCCCCACACCTCCCACCCCATCCCTCTCTCCCCCACCCTCCTTCCCTCTCCCCTCCCATCCCCCTTCACTCTCTCCCCCCACCCCCTTCCCCCTCCCCACTATTCCCCCTCCCTCCCCACTCTTCCCCATCCATCCACACTCTTCTCCCTCTCTCCCCTACCCCCACCTCCCTCCTCCCCCTCTCCTCCCCTCCCCCACCCCTCTCTCCTCCCCCGTCTCCACCTTCCTCTCCTCACGCCTCTCCCTCTCCTCCCCATCCCTCTCCCCCACACTTCCCCCTCT